>NW_027480449.1:4263799-4568356 GCF_051401765.1 Calliopsis andreniformis
AGATTGAGGATTGAGGATTGAGGATTAAAGGTTGAGCATTGAGGATTGAAGATTGAGGATTGATGATTGAGGATTGAGGATTGAGGATTGAAGATTGAGGATTGGGTTTTGCGGATTGAACATTGAAGATTGAGGATTGAGGATTGAGGACTGAAGATTGAGTATTGATGATTGAAGATTGATGATTGAGGATTGAGGGTTATGGATTGAGGACCAGGACTGAGGGTTGAGGATTGATGTCTGAGGTCTGAGGATTGAGGATTGAGGATTGAGAATTGAGGATTGAGGATTGAGGCTTGAAGATTGAGGATTGGGTATTGAGGATTGAAGAATGAGCATTGAGGATTGAGGATTGAGGATTGAGGATTGAAGATTGAGGATTGAGGATTGAGGTTTGAGAATTGAAGATTGAGTATTGAGGATTGAAGATTGAGGATTGAGGATTGAGGATTGAGGATTGAGGATTGAGGATTGAGGATTGAGGATTGACGATTGAAGATTGAGGATTGGGTATTGAGGATTGAAGAATGAGGACTGAGGATTGAGGATTGAGGATTGAGGATTGAAGATTGAGTATTGAGGATTGAAGATTGAAGATTGAGGATTGAGGATTGAGGATTGAGGATTTAGGATTGAGGATTGAGGACTGAGGATTGAAGATTGAGGATTGAGGATTGAGGATTAAAGGTTGAGCATTGAGGATTGAAGATTGGGGATTGATGATTGAGGATTGAGGATTGAGGATTGAGGATTGAGGACTGAATATTGAAGATTGAGGGTTGATGATTGATGATTGAGTATTGAGGATTGAGGATTGAGTATTGGGGATTGCGGATAGAACATTGAGGATTGGGGATTGAGGATTGAGTATCGAGGATTGAAGATTGAAGATTGGGTATTGAGGATTGATCATTGAGGATTGAGGATTGAGGATTGAGGATTGAGGATTGAGGATTGAAGATTGAATATTGATGATTGAATGTTGAGGATTGAGGATTGAGTGTTGTGGATTCAGGACGAGGACTGAGGGTTGAGTATTGATGTTTGAGTTCTGAGGATTGAGGATAGAAGATTGAGAATTGAGGATTGAGGATTGAGGATTGAAGATTGAGGATTGGGTATTGAGGACTGAAGAATGAGGACTGAGGATTGAGGATTGAGGATTGAGGATTGAAGATTGAGTATTGAGGATTGAAGATTGAGGATTGAGGATTGAGGATTGAGGATTGAGGATTGAGGATTGAGGATTGAGGATTGAGGGTTGAGGATTGAAGATTGAGTATTGAGGATTGAAGATTGAGGATTGAGGATTGAGGATTGAGGATTGAGGATTGAGGATTGAGGATTGAGGATTGAGGATTGAGGATTGAGGATTGAGGACTGAGGATTGAGGATTGAAGATTGAGTATTGAGGATTGAAGATTGAGGATTGAGGATTGAGGATTGAGGATTGAGGATTGAGGATTGATGATTGAGGATTGAGGATTGAGGATTGATGTTTGAGGTCTCAGGATTGAGGATAGAGGATTGAGAATTGAGGATTGAGGAGTGAGGATTGAGGATTGAGGATTGAGGATTGAAGATTGAGGATTGATGATTGAGGATTGAGGATTGAGGATTGAGGATTGAAGATTGAGTATTGAGGATTGAAGATTGAGGATTGAGGATTGAGGATTGAGGATTGAGGATTGAGGATTGAGGATTGAGGATTGAGGATTGAGGATTGAGGGTTGAGGGATGAAGATTGAGTATTGAGGATTGAAGATTGAGGATTGAGGATTGAGGATTGAGGATTGAGGATTGAGGATTGAGGATTGAGGATTGAGGATTGAGGATTGAGGATTGAGGATTGAGGACTGAGGATTGAGGATTGAAGATTGAGTATTGAGGACTGAAGATTGAGGATTGAGGATTGAGGATTGAGGATTGAGGATTGAGGATTGAGGATTGAGGATTGAGGATTGAAGATTGAGGATTGAGGATTGAGGATTAAAGGTTGAGCATTGAGGATTGAAGATTGAGGATTGATGATTGAGGATTGAGGATTGAGGATTGAGGATTGAGGATTGAGTATTGAAGATTGAGGATTGATGATTGAGGATGGAGGATTGAGGATTGAGGATAGAGTATTGGGGATTGAGGATTGAAGATTGAGGATTGAGGATTGAGGATTAATGATTGAGTATTGAGGATTGAAGATTGAGAATTGAGGATTGAGGATTGAACATTGAGGACTGAGCGTTGATGGTTGAGTGATGAGAATTGATGTTTGTGGATAGAGATTTGAAGATTGCAGATTGGGTATTGAGTATTGAAAACTGTGAATTGAGGATATTCTATTGGGGATTGAGGATTGACAACTGATTGTTGAGGACTGAGGGCTGAAGATTGAGGATTCAGGATTGAGGATTCAGATTTGTGGTTTGAGGACTGAGGATTGAAGATTGAAGATTGAGTATTGAGGGTAGAGGATTGAGGATTGAGGATTGAGGATTGAGGATTGAGGATGAGGGCTGAGTGTTGAAGGTTGAGGTTTGAGGACTCAGGACTGAGGATTGAGGATTGAGAATTGAGGATTGAGGATTGAGGATTGAAGATTGAGGATAGGGTATTGAGGATTGAAGAATGAGGATGGAGGATGGGCGATTGAGGATTGAGGATTGAAGATTGAGTATTCAGGATTGGAGATTGACGATTGAGGATTGAGGATTGAGGATCGAGGATTGAGGATTGAGGATTGAAGATTGAGTATTGAGGATTGAAGATTGAGGATTGAGGACTGAGGATTGAGGATTGAGGATTGAGAATTGAAGATTGAGTTTTGGGGACTGAGTGTTGAGGGTTGAGTGATGAGGATTGATGTTTGTGGATAGAGATTTGAAGATTGCAGATTGAGTATTGAGCATTGGAACCTGTGAATTGAGGATATTCTATTGAGGATTGAGGATTGACAACTGATTGTTGAGGACTGAGGGCTGAAGATTGAGGATTCAGAATCGAGGCTTGTGGACTGAGGATTGAGGATTGAGGATTCAGGATTGAGGATTGAGGATTGAGGACTGAGGATTGTGTATTGAGGATTGAGGATTGAGTATTGAAGATTGAGGATTGGGGATTGAGGATTGAGGATTGAGGATTGATGATTGAGGATTGACGATTGAAGATTGAGAATTGGGGACTGAGAGTTGATGGTTGAGTGATGAGAATTGGTGTTTGTGGATAGAGATATGAAGATTGCAGATTGAGTATTGCGTATGGAAAACTCTGAACTGAGGATACTCTAGTGAGGATTGAGGATTGACAACTGATTGTTGAGGACTGAGTGCTGAAGATTGAGGATTCAGGATTGAGGATTCAGGACTGTTGTTTGAGGACTGTGGATTGAGGATTGAGGATTGGGGATTGAGGATTGAGAATCGAGGATTGCAGATTGAAGATTGGGTATTGAGGATTGAACATTGAGGATTGAGGATTGAGGATTGAGGATTGAGGATTGAGGATTGAAGATTGAGTATTGAGGATTGAAGATTGAGGATTGAGGATTGAGGATTGAGGATTGAGGATTGAGGATTGAGGATTGAGGATTCAGGATTGAGGACTGAGGATTGAGGATTGAAGATTGAGTATTGAGGATTGAAGATTGAGGATTGAGGATTGAGGATTGAGGATTGAGGATTGAGGATTGAGGATTGAGGATTGAGGATTGAGGATTGAAGATTGAGGATTGAGGATTGAGGATTAAAGGTTGAGCATTGAGGATTGAAGATTGAGGATTGATGATTGAGGATGGAGTATTGAGGATTGAGGATTGAGTATTGGGGATTGAGGATTGAAGATTGAGGATTGAGGATTGAGGATTAATGATTGAGTATTGAGGATTGAAGATTGAGAATTGAGGATTGAGGATTGAACATTGAGGACTGAGTGTTGATGGTTGAGTGATGAGAATTGATGTTTGTGGATAGAGATTTGAAGATTGCAGATTGGGTATTGAGTATTGAAAACTGTGAATTGAGGATATTCTATTGGGGATTGAGGATTCACAACTGATTGTTGAGGACTGAGGGCTGAAGATTGAAGATTCAGGATTGAGGATTCAGAATTGTGGTTTGAGGACTGAGGATTGAAAATTGAAGATTGAGTATTGAGGGTTGAGGATTGAGGATTGAGGATTGAGGATTGAGGATTGAGGATGAGGGCTGAGGGTTGAAGGTTGAGGTTTGAGGACTCAGGACTGAGGATTGAGGATTGAGAATTGAGGATTGAGGATTGAGGATTGAAGATTGAGGATAGGGTATTGAGGATTGAAGAATGAGGATGGAGGATGGGCGATTGAGGATTGAGGATAGAAGATTGAGTATTCAGGATTGGAGATTGACGATTGAGGATTGAGGATAGAGGATCGAGGATTCAGGATTGAGGATTGAAGGTAGAGTATTGAGGATTGAAGATTGAGGATTGAGGATTGAGGATTGATGATTGAGGATCGAGAATTGAAGATTGAGTATTGGGGACTGAGTGTTGAGGGTTGAGTGATGAGGATTGATGTTTGTGGATAGAGATTTGAAGATTGCAGATTGAGTATTGAGTATTGGAACCTGTGATTTGAGGATATTCTACTGAGGATTGAGGATTGACAACTGATTGTTGAGGACTGAGGGCTGAAGATTGAGGATTCAGGATTGAGGATTCAGAATCGAGGCTTGAGGACTGAGGATTGAGGATTGAGGATTGAGGATTGAGGATTGAGGATTGAGGATTGAAGATTCAGTATTGAGGATTGAAGATTGAGGATGGAGGGTTGAGGATTGAGGATTGAGGATTGAGGATTGAGGATTGAGTACTGAAGATTGAGTATTGATTGCTGAGGATTGAGGATTGAGGATTGAGGACTGAGGATTGAGGATTGAGGATTGAAGATTGAATATTGATGATTGAAGATTGAGGATTGAGGATTGAGTGTTGTGGATTGAGGAAGATGACTGAGGGCTGAGTATTGATGTTTGAGGTCTGAGGATTGAGGATTGAGGATTGAGAATTGAGGATTGAGGATTGAGGATTGAAGATTGAGGATTGGGTATTGAGGATTGAAGAATGAGCATTGAGGATTGAGGATTGAGGATTGAGGATTGAAGATTGAGGATTGAGGGTTGAGGTTTGAGAATTGAAGATTGAGTATTGAGGATTGAAGATTGAGGATTGAGGATTGAGGATTGAGGATTGAGGATTGAGGATTGACGATTGAAGATTGAGGATTGGGTATTGAGGATTGAAGAATGAGGACTGAGGATTGAGGATTGAGGATTGAAGATTGAAGATTGAGTATTGAGGATTGAAGATTGAAGATTGAGGATTGAGGATTGAGGATTGAGTATTTAGGATTGAGGATTCAGGACTGAGGACTGAAGATTGAGGATTGAGGATTGAGGATTAAAGGTTGAGCATTGAGGATTGAAGATTGAGGATTGATGATTGAGGATTGAGGATTGAGGATTGAGGATTGAGGACTGAATATTGAAGATTGAGGATTGATGATTGAGGATTGAGTATTGAGGATTGAGGATTGAGTATTGGGGATTGCGGACTGAACATTGAGGATTGAGGATTGAGGATTGAGGATTGGGGATTGAGGATTGAGGATCGAGGATTGAAGATTGAAGATTGGGTATTGAGGATTGAACATTGAGGATTGAGGATTGAGGATTGAGGATTGAGGATTGAGGATTGAAGATTGAATATTGATGATTGAAGGTTGAGGATTGAGGATTGAGGGTTGTGGATTCAGGACGAGGACTGAGGGTTGAGTATTGATGTTTGAGGTCTGAGGATTGAGGATAGAGGATTGAGAATTGAGGATTGAGGATTGAGGATTGAAGATTGAGGATTGGGGATTGAGGATTGAGTATCGAGGATTGAAGATTGAAGATTGGGTATTGAGGATTGATCATTGAGGATTGAGGATTGAGGATTGAGGATTGAGGATTGAGGATTGAAGATTGAATATTGATGATTGAAGGTTGAGGATTGAGGATTGAGGGTTGTGGATTCAGGACGAGGACTGAGGGTTGAGTATTGATGTTTGAGGTCTGAGGATTGAGGATAGAAGATTGAGAATTGAGGATTGAGGATTGAGGATTGAAGATTGAGGATTGGGTATTGAGGACTGAAGAATGAGGACTGAGGATTGAGGATTGAGGATTGAGGATTGAAGATTGAGTATTGAGGATTGAAGATTGAGGATTGAGGATTGAGGATTGAGGATTGAGTATTGAGGATTGAGGATTGAGGATTGAGGGTTGAGGATTGAAGATTGAGTATTGAGGATTGAAGATTGAGGATTGAGGATTGAGGATTGAGGATTGAGGATTGAGGATTGAGGATTGAGGATTGAGGATTGAGGACTGAGGATTGAGGATTGAAGATTGAGTATTGAGGATTGAAGATTGAGGATTGAGGATTGAGGATTGAGGATTGAGGATTGAGGATTGAGGATTGAGGATTGAGGATTGAAGATTGAGGATTGAGGATTGAGGATTAAAGGTTGAGCATTGAGGATTGAAGATTGAGTATTGATGACTGAGGATTGAGGATTGAGGATTGTGGATTGAGGGTTGAGGATTGAGGATTGAAGATTGAGTATTGAGGATTGAAGATTGAGGATTGAGTATTGAGGATCGAGGATTGAGAATGAGGGCTGAGGGTTGTGGATTGAGGTTTGAGGGTTGAGGACCGAGGATTGAGGATTGATGGTTGAGTATTGGGGATTGAAGATTGAGGATTGAGGATTGAGGATTGAGGATTGAGGTTTGAGGATTGGGGATTGAAAATTGAGAACTGGGGACTGAGTGTTGAGGGTTGAGTGATGAGAATTGGTGTTTGTGGATAGAGATTTAAAGATTGCAGATTGAGTATTGAGTATTGAAAACTGTGAGTTGATGATATTCTATTGAGGATTGAGAATTGACAACTGATTGTTGAGGACTGAGGTCTGAAGATTGAGGATTCAGGATTGAGGATCCAGGATTGAGGTTTGAGGACTGAGGATTGAGGATAGAGGATTGAGGATTGAGGATTGAGGATTGAGCATTGAGGATTGAGGATTGAAGATTGAGGATTGGGCTTTGCGGATTGAACATTGAAGATTGAGGATTGAGGATTGAGGACTGAAGATTGAGTATTGATGATTGAAGATTGATGATTGAGGATTGAGGGTTATGGATTGAGGACGAGGACTGAGGGTTGAGTATTGATGTCTGAGGTCTGAGGATTGAGGATTGAGGATTGAGAATTGAGGATTGAGGATTGAGGATTGAAGATTGAGGATTGGGTATTGAGGATTGAAGAATGAGCATTGAGGATTGAGGATTGAGGATTGAGGATTGAAGATTGAGGATTGAGGATTGAGGTTTGAGAATTGAAGATTGAGTATTGAGGATTGAAGATTGAGGATTGAGGATTGAGGATTGAGGATTGAGGATTGAGGATTGACGATTGAAGATTGAGGATTGGGTATTGAGGATTGAAGAATGAGGACTGAGGATTGAGGATTGAGGATTGAGGATTGAAGATTGAGTATTGAGGATTGAAGATTGAAGATTGAGGATTGAGGATTGAGGATTGAGGATTTAGGATTGAGGATTGAGGACTGAGGATTGAAGATTGAGGATTGAGGATTGAGGATTAAAGGTTGAGCATTGAGGATTGAAGATTGAGGATTGATGATTGAGGATTGAGGATTGAGGATTGAGGATTGAGGACTGAATATTGAAGATTGAGGATTGATGATTGAGGATTGAGTATTGAGGATTGAGGATTGAGTATTGGGGATTGCGGATAGAACATTGAGGATTGAGGATTGAGGATTGAGGATTGGGGATTGAGGATTGAGTATCGAGGATTGAAGGTTGAAGATTGGGTATTGAGGATTGATCATTGAGGATTGAGGATTGAGGATTGAGGATTGAGGATTGAGGATTGAAGATTGAATATTGATGATTGAAGGTTGAGGATTGAGGATTGAGGGTTGTGGATTCAGGACGAGGACTGAGGGTTGAGTATTGATGTTTGAGGTCTGAGGATTGAGGATAGAAGATTGAGAATTGAGGATTGAGGATTGAGGATTGAAGATTGAGGATTGGGTATTGAGGACTGAAGAATGAGGACTGAGGATTGAGGATTGAGGATTGAGGATTGAAGATTGAGTATTGAGGATTGAAGATTGAGGATTGAGGATTGAGGATTGAGGATTGAGGATTGAGGATTGAGGATTGAGGATTGTGGGTTGAGGATTGAAGATTGAGTATTGAGGATTGAGGATTGAGGATTGAGGATTGAGGATTGAAGATTGAGTATTGAGGATTGAAGATTGAGGATTGAGGATTGAGGATTGAGGATTGAGGATTGAGTATTGAGGATTGAAGATTGAGGATTGAGGATTGAGGATTGAGGATTGAGGATTGAGGATTGAGGATTGAGGATTAAGGATTGAAGATTGAGGATTGAGGATTGAGGATTAAAGGTTGAGCAATGAGGATTGAAGATTGAGGATTGATGATTGAGGATTGAGGATTGAGGATTGAGGATTGAGGATTGAGTATTGAAGATTGAGGATTGATGATTGAGGATGGAGGATTGAGGATTGAGGATTGAGTATTGGGGATTGAGGATTGAAGATTGAGGATTGAGTATTGAGGATTAATGGTTGAGTATTGAGGATTGAAGATTGAGAATTGAGGATTGAGGATTGAACATTGAGGACTGAGCGTTGATGGTTGAGTGATGAGGATTGATGTTTGTGGATAGAGATTTGAAGATTGCAGATTGGGTATTGAGTATTGAAAACTGTGAATTGAGGATATTCTATTGGGGATTGAGGATTGACAACTGATTGTTGAGGATTGAGGGCTGAAGATTGAGGATTCAGGATTGAGGGTTCAGAATTGTGGTTTGAGGACTGAGGATTGAAGATTGAAGATTGAGTATTGAGGGTTGAGGATTGAGGATTGAGGATTGAGGATTGAGGATTGAGGATGAGGGCTGAGGGTTGAAGGTTGAGGTTTGAGGACTCAGGACTGAGGATTGAGGATTGAGAATTGAGGATTGAGGATTGAGGATTGAGGATTGAAGATTGAGGATAGGGTATTGAGGATTGAAGAATGAGGATGGAGGATGGGCGATTGAGGATTGAGGATTGAAGATTGAGTATTCAGGATTGGAGATTGACGATTGAGGATTGAGGATTGAGGATCGAGGATTGAGGATTGAGGATTGAAGATTGAGTATTGAGGATTGAAGATTGAGGATTGAGGACTGAGGATTGAGGATTGAGGATTGAGAATTGAAGATTGAGTTTTGGGGACTGAGTGTTGAGGGTTGAGTGATGAGGATTGATGTTTGTGGATAGAGATTTGAAGATTGCAGATTGAGTATTGAGCATTGGAACCTGTGAATTGAGGATATTCTATTGAGGATTGAGGATTGACAACTGATTGTTGAGGACTGAGGGCTGAAGATTGAGGATTCAGGATTGAGGATTCAGAATCGAGGCTTGAGGACTGAGGATTGAGGATTGAGGATTGAGGATTGAGGATTGAGGATTGAGGACTGAGGATTGTGGATTGAGGATTGAGGATTGAGTATTGAAGACTGAGGATTTTGGATTGAGGATTGAGGATTGAGGATTGAGGATTGATGATTGAGGATTGAGGATTGAGGATTGAGGATTGAGGATTGAGTATTGAAGATTGAGGATTGATGATTGAGGATGGAGGATTGAGGATTGAGGATTGAGTATTGGGGATTGAGGATTGAAGATTGAGGATTGAGTATTGAGGATTAATGATTGAGTATTGAGGATTGAAGATTGAGAATTGAGGATTGAGGATTGAACATTGAGGACTGAGCGTTGATGGTTGAGTGATGAGGATTGATGTTTGTGGATAGAGATTTGAAGACTGCAGATTGGGTATTGAGTATTGAAAACTGTGAATTGAGGATATTCTATTGGGGATTGAGGATTGACAACTGATTGTTGAGGATTGAGGGCTGAAGATTGAGGATTCAGGATTGAGGGTTCAGAATTGTGGTTTGAGGACTGAGGATTGAAGATTGAAGATTGAGTATTGAGGGTTGAGGATTGAGGATTGAGGATTGAGGATTGAGGATGAGGGCTGAGGGTTGAAGGTTGAGGTTTGAGGACTCAGGACTGAGGATTGAGGATTGAGGATTGAGGATTGAGGATTGAGGATTGAGGATTGAGGATTGAGTATTGAGGATTGAAGATTGAGTATTGAGGACTGAAGATTGAGGATTGAGGTTTGAGGTTTGAGGATTGAGGATTGAGGATTGAGGATTGAGGATTGAGGTTTGAAGATTGAGGATTGAGGATTGAGGATTAAAGGTTGAGCATTGAGGATTGAAGATTGAGGATTGATGATTGAGGATTGAGGATTGAGGATTGAGGATTGAGGATTGAGTATTGAAGATTGAGGATTGATGATTGAGGATGGAGGATTGGGGATTGAGGATTGAGTATTGGGTATTGAGGATTGAAGATTGAGGATTTGTTGTTGAGGATTGAAGAATGAGGATTGAGGATTGAGGATTGAGGATTGAGGATTGAAGGTTGAGTATTGAGGATTGAAGATTGAGGATTGAGGATTGGGGATTGAGGATTGAGGATTGAGGATTGAGGATTGAGGATTGAGGATTGACAAATGATTGTTGAGGACTGAGGGCTGAAGATTGAGGATTCAGGATTGAGGATTCAGAACTGAGGTTTGAGGACTGAGGATTGAGGATTGAGGATTGAAGATTGAATATTGATGATCGAAGATTGAGGATTGAGGATTGAGGGTTGTGTATTGAGGACAAGGACTGAGGGTTGAGTATTGATGTTTGAGGTCTGAGGATTGAGGATTGAGTATTCAGAATAGAGGATTGAGGATTGAGGAATGAAGATTGAGGATTTGGTGTTGAGGATTGAAGAATGAGGATTGAGGATTGAGGATTGAGGATTGAGGATTGAAGATTGAGTATTGAGGATTGAAGATTGAGGATTGAGGATTGAGGATTGAGGATTGAGGATTGAGGATTGAGGATTGAGTATTGATGATTGAAGATTGAGGATTGATGATTGAGGACTGAGGATTGAGGATTGAGGATTAATGATTGAGTATTGAGGATTGAAGATTGAGAATTGAGGATTGAGGATTGAACATTGATGACTGAGCGTTGATGGTTGAGTGATGAGAAATGATGTTTGTGGATAGAGATTTGAAGATTGCAGATTGGGTATTGAGTATTGAAAACTGTGAATTGAGGATATTCTATTGGGGATTGAGGATTGACATCTGATTGTTGAGGACTGAGGGCTGAAGATTGAGGATTCAGGATTGAGGATTCAGAATTGTGGTTTGAGGACTGAGGATTGAAGATTGAAGATTGAGTATTGAGTGTTGAGGATTGAGGATTGAGGATTGAGGATTGAGGATTGAGGATTGAGGATTGAGTATTGATGATTGAAGATTGAGGATTGATGATTGAGGATTGAGGATTGAGGATTGAGGATTGAAGATTCAGTATTGAGGATTGAAGATTGAGGATGGAGGATTGAGGATTGAGGATTGAGGATTGAGGATTGAGTACTGAAGATTGAGTATTGATTGCTGGGGATTGAGGATTGATTGCTGGGGATTGAGGATTGAGGATTGAGGACTGAGGATTGAGGATTGAGGATTGAAGATTGAATATTGATGATTGAAGGTTGAGGATTGAGGATTGAGTGTTGTGGATTGAGGAAGAGGACTGAGGGCTGAGTATTGATGTTTGAGGTCTGAGGATTGAGGATAGAGGATTGAGAATTGAGGATTGAGGATTGAGGATTGAAGATTGAGGATTGGGGATTGAGGATTGAGTATCGAGGATTGAAGATTGAAGATTGGGTATTGAGGATTGATCATTGAGGATTGAGGATTGAGGATTGAGGATTGAGGATTGAGGATTGAAGATTGAATATTGATGATTGAAGGTTGAGGATTGAGGATTGAGGGTTGTGGATTCAGGACGAGGACTGAGGGTTGAGTATTGATGTTTGAGGTCTGAGGATTGAGGATAGAAGATTGAGAATTGAGGATTGAGGATTGAGGATTGAAGATTGAGGATTGGGTATTGAGGACTGAAGAATGAGGACTGAGGATTGAGGATTGAGGATTGAGGATTGAAGATTGAGTATTGAGGATTGAAGATTGAGGATTGAGGATTGAAGATTGAGGATTGAGTATTGAGGATTGAGGATTGAGGATTGAGGGTTGAGGATTGAAGATTGAGTATTGAGGATTGAAGATTGAGGATTGAGGATTGAGGATTGAGGATTGAGGATTGAGGATTGAGGATTGAGGATTGAGGATTGAGGACTGAGGATTGAGGATTGAAGATTGAGTATTGAGGATTGAAGATTGAGGATTGAGGATTGAGGATTGAGGATTGAGGATTGAGGATTGAGGATTGAGGATTGAGGATTGAAGATTGAGGATTGAGGATTGAGGATTAAAGGTTGAGCATTGAGGATTGAAGATTGAGGATTGATGACTGAGGATTGAGGATTGAGGATTGTGGATTGAGGGTTGAGGATTGAGGATTGAAGATTGAGTATTGAGGATTGAAGATTGAGGATTGAGTATTGAGGATCGAGGATTGAGAATGAGGGCTGAGGGTTGTGGATTGAGGTTTGAGGGTTGAGGACCGAGGATTGAGGATTGATGGTTGAGTATTGGGGATTGAAGATTGAGGATTGAGGATTGAGGATTGAGGATTGAGGTTTGAGGATTGGGGATTGAAAATTGAGAACTGGGGACTGAGTGTTGAGGGTTGAGTGATGAGAATTGGTGTTTGTGGATAGAGATTTAAAGATTGCAGATTGAGTATTGAGTATTGAAAACTGTGAGTTGATGATATTCTATTGAGGATTGAGAATTGACAACTGATTGTTGAGGACTGAGGTCTGAAGATTGAGGATTCAGGATTGAGGATCCAGGATTGAGGTTTGAGGACTGAGGATTGAGGATAGAGGATTGAGGATTGAGGATTGAGGATTGAGCATTGAGGATTGAGGATTGAAGATTGAGGATTGGGCTTTGCGGATTGAACATTGAAGATTGAGGATTGAGGATTGAGGACTGAAGATTGAGTATTGATGATTGAAGATTGATGATTGAGGATTGAGGGTTATGGATTGAGGACGAGGACTGAGGGTTGAGTATTGATGTCTGAGGTCTGAGGATTGAGGATTGAGGATTGAGAATTGAGGATTGAGGATTGAGGATTGAAGATTGAGGATTGGGTATTGAGGATTGAAGAATGAGCATTGAGGATTGAGGATTGAGGATTGAGGATTGAAGATTGAGGATTGAGGATTGAGGTTTGAGAATTGAAGATTGAGTATTGAGGATTGAAGATTGAGGATTGAGGATTGAGGATTGAGGATTGAGGATTGAGGATTGACGATTGAAGATTGAGGATTGGGTATTGAGGATTGAAGAATGAGGACTGAGGATTGAGGATTGAGGATTGAGGATTGAAGATTGAGTATTGAGGATTGAAGATTGAAGATTGAGGATTGAGGATTGAGGATTGAGGATTTAGGATTGAGGATTGAGGACTGAGGATTGAAGATTGAGGATTGAGGATTGAGGATTAAAGGTTGAGCATTGAGGATTGAAGATTGAGGATTGATGATTGAGGATTGAGGATTGAGGATTGAGGATTGAGGACTGAATATTGAAGATTGAGGATTGATGATTGAGGATTGAGTATTGAGGATTGAGGATTGAGTATTGGGGATTGCGGATAGAACATTGAGGATTGAGGATTGAGGATTGAGGATTGGGGATTGAGGATTGAGTATCGAGGATTGAAGGTTGAAGATTGGGTATTGAGGATTGATCATTGAGGATTGAGGATTGAGGATTGAGGATTGAGGATTGAGGATTGAGGATTGAGGATTGAGGATTGAAGATTGAGGATTGATGATTGAGGATTGAGGATTGAGGATTGAGGATTGAAGATTGAGTATTGAGGATTGAAGATTGAGGATTGATGATTGAGGATTGAGGATTGAGGATTGAGGATTGAGGATTGAGTATTGAAGATTGAGGATTGATGATTGAGGATGGAGGATTGGGGATTGAGGATTGAGTATTGGGTATTGAGGATTGAAGATTGAGGATTTGTTGTTGAGGATTGAAGAATGAGGATTGAGGATTGAGGATTGAGGATTGAGGATTGAAGGTTGAGTATTGAGGATTGAAGATTGAGGATTGAGGATTGGGGATTGAGGATTGAGGATTGAGGATTGAGGATTGAGGATTGAGGATTGACAAATGATTGTTGAGGACTGAGGGCTGAAGATTGAGGATTCAGGATTGAGGATTCAGAACTGAGGTTTGAGGACTGAGGATTGAGGATTGAGGATTGAAGATTGAATATTGATGATCGAAGATTGGGGATTGAGGATTGAGGGTTGTGTATTGAGGACAAGGACTGAGGGTTGAGTATTGATGTTTGAGGTCTGAGGATTGAGGATTGAGTATTCAGAATAGAGGATTGAGGATTGAGGAATGAAGATTGAGGATTTGGTGTTGAGGATTGAAGAATGAGGATTGAGGATTGAGGATTGAGGATTGAGGATTGAAGACTGAGTATTGAGGATTGAAGATTGAGGATTGAGGATTGAGGATTGAGGATTGAGGATTGAGGATTGAGGATTGAGTATTGATGATTGAAGATTGAGGATTGATGATTGAGGACTGAGGATTGAGGATTGAGGATTAATGATTGAGTATTGAGGATTGAAGATTGAGAATTGAGGATTGAGGATTGAACATTGATGACTGAGCGTTGATGGTTGAGTGATGAGAATTGATGTTTGTGGATAGAGATTTGAAGATTGCAGATTGGGTATTGAGTATTGAAAACTGTGAATTGAGGATATTCTATTGGGGATTGAGGATTGACAACTGATTGTTGAGGACTGAGGGCTGAAGATTGAGGATTCAGGATTGAGGATTCAGAATTGTGGTTTGAGGACTGAGGATTGAAGATTGAAGATTGAGTATTGAGTGTTGAGGATTGAGGATTGAGGATTGAGGATTGAGGATTGAGGATTGAGGATTGAGTATTGATGATTGAAGATTGAGGATTGATGATTGAGGATTGAGGATTGAGGATTGAGGATTGAAGATTCAGTATTGAGGATTGAAGATTGAGGATGGAGGATTGAGGATTGAGGATTGAGGATTGAGGATTGAGTACTGAAGATTGAGTATTGATTGCTGGGGATTGAGGATTGATTGCTGGGGATTGAGGATTGAGGATAGAGGACTGAGGATTGAGGATTGAGGATTGAAGATTGAATATTGATGATTGAAGGTTGAGGATTGAGGATTGAGTGTTGTGGATTGAGGAAGAGGACTGAGGGCTGAGTATTGATGTTTGAGGTCTGAGGATTGAGGATAGAGGATTGAGAATTGAGGATTGAGGATTGAGGATTGAAGATTGACGATTGGGTATTGAGGATTGAAGAATGAGGACTGAGGATTGAGGATTGAGGATTGAGGATTGAGGATTGAAGATTGAGTATTGAGGATCGGAGATTGAGGATTGAGGATTCAGGATTGAGGATTGAGGATTGAGGATTGAGGATTGAGGATTGAGGATTGGAGATTGAGGATTGAAGACTGAGGATTGATGATTGAGGATTGAGGATTGAGGATTGAGGATTGAGGACTGAATATTGAAGATTGAGGATTGATGATTGAGGATTGAGTATTGAGGATTGAGGATTGAGTATTGGGGATTGCGGATTGAATATTGAGGATTGAGGATTGAGGATTGAGGATTGAGGATTGTGGATTGAGGATTGAGGATTGAGTATTGAAGATTGAGTATTGGGGATTGAGGATTGAGGATTGAGGGTTGAGGATTGAGGATTGACGATTGAAGATTGAGAATTGGGGACTGAGAGTTGATGGTTGAGTGATGAGAATTGATGTTTGTGGATAGAGATATGAAGATTGCAGATTGAGTATTGCGTATGGAAAACTCTGAACTGAGGATACTCTAGTGAGGATTGAAGATTGACAACTGATTGTTGAGGACTGAGTGCTGAAGATTGAGGATTCAGGATTGAGGATTCAGGACTGTTGTTTGGGGACTGTGGATTGAGGATTGAGGATTGTGGATTGAGGATTGAGGATCGAGGATTGAAGATTGAAGATTGGGTATTGAGGATTGTACATTGAGGATTGAGGATTGAGGATTGAGGATTGAGGATTGAGGATTGAATAATTGAATATTGATGATTGAAGGTTGAGGATTGAGGATTGAGGGTTGTGGATTCAGGACGAGCTCTGAGGGTTGAGTATTGATGTTTGAGGTCTGCGGATTGAGGATAGAGGATTGAGAATTGAGGATTGAGGATTGAGGATTGAAGATTGAGGATTGGGTATTGAGGATTGAAGAATGAGGACTGAGGATTGAGGATTGAGGATTGAGGATTTAAGATTGAGGATTGAGGATTGAGGATTGAGGATTGAGGATTGAGGATTGACGATTGAGTATTGAGGATTGAAGATTGAGGATTGAGGATTGAGAATTGTGGATTGAGGATTGAGGATTGAGGATTGAGGATTGAGGATTGAGGATTGAGTATTGAGGATTGAAGATTGAGTATTGAGGACTGAAGATTGAGGATTGAGGATTGAGGATTGAGGATTGAGGATTGAGGATTGAGGTTTGAAGATTGAGGATTGAGGATTGAGGATTAAAGGTTGAGCATTGAGGATTGAAGATTGAGTATTGATGATTGAGGATTGAGGATTGAGGATTGAGGATTGAGGATTGAGTATTGAAGATTGAGGATTGATGATTGAGGATGGAGGATTGGGAATTGAGGATTGAGGATTGAGGCCTGAGGATTGAGAATTGAGAACTGATGGTGAGGACTGAGGGCTGAGGGTTGAGGTTTGAGGAATGAGGACTAACGATTGTGGATTGAGGATTGAAGATTGAGTATTGAGGATTGAAGATTGTGGATTGAGGATTGAGGATTCAGGATTCAGGATTGAGGATTGAAGATTGAGGATTGGGCACTGAGTGTTGAGGGCTGAGTGATGAGAATTGATGTTTGTGGATAGAGATTTGACGATTGCAGATTGAGTATTGCGTATGGAAAACGCTGAACTGAGGATATTCTATTGAGGATTGAGGAATGACAACTGATTGTTGAGGACTGAGGGCTGAAGATTGAGGATTCAGTATTGAGGATTCAGGATTGTGGTTTGAGGACAGAGGATAGAGGATTGAGGATTGAGGATTGAGGATTGAGGATTGAGGATTGAAGATTGAGGATTGGGTATTGCGGATTGAATATTGAGGGTTGAGGATTGAGGATTGGGGATTCAGGATTGAGTATTGGGGATTGCGGATTGAATATTGAGGATTGAGGACAGAGGATTGAGGCTTGAGGATTGAGGATTGAGGATTGAGGATTGAGGATTGAGGATTGAGGATTTAAGATTGAGGATTGGGTATTGAGGATTGAACATTGAGGATTGAGGATTGAGGATTGAGGATTGAGTATTGGGGATTGCGGATTGAACATTGAGGATTGAGGATTGAGGATTGAGGACTGAAGATTCAATATTGATGATTGAAGATTGATGATTGAGGATTGAGCGTTGTGGATTGAGGACGAGGACTGAGTGTTGAGTATTGATGTATGAGGTCTGAGGATTGAGGATTGAGGATTGAGGATTGAGAGTTGAGGATTGAGGATTGAGGACTGAAGATTGAGGATTGGGTATTGAGGATTGAAGAATGAGGATTGGGGATTGAGGATTGAGGATTGAGGATTGAAGATTGAGTATTGAGGATTGAAGATTGAGGATTGAGGACTGAGGATTGAGGATTGAGGATTGAGGATTGAGGATTGAGGATTGAGGATTGAGGATTGAAGATTGAGTATTGAGGATTGAAGATTGAGGATTGTGGATTGAGGATTGAGGATTGAGTTTTGAAGATTGAGGATTGGGGATTGAGGATTGACGATTGAGGATTGAGTATTGAGGATTGAGAATTGAGGATTGAGGATTGAAGATTGAGTATTGAGGATTGAAGATTGAGGATTGAGGATTGAGGATTGAGGATTTAGGATTGAGGATTGTGGATTGAGGATTGAGGATTGAGTATTGAAGATTGAGGATTGGGGATTGAGGATTGAGGATTGAGGATTGAGGATTGAGGATTGACGATTGATGATTCAGGATTGGGGACTGAGAGCTGATGGTTGAGTGATGAGAATTGATGTTTGTGGATAGAGATATGAAGATTGCAGATTGAGTATTGCGTATGGAAAACTCTGAACTGAGGATACTCTAGTGATGATTGAGGATTGACAACTGATTGTTGAGGACAGAGGGCTGAAGATTGAGGACTCAGGATTGAGGATTCAGGACGGTGGTTTGAGGACTGTGGATTGAGGATTGAGGTTTGGGGATTGAGGATTGAGGATCGAGGATTGAAGATTGAAGATTGGGTATTGAGGATTGAACATTGAGGATTGAGGATTGAGGATTGAGGATTGAGGATTGAGGATTGAAGATTGAATATTGATGATTGAAGGTTGAGGATTGAGGATTGAGGATTGAGGATTGAGGATGAGGGCTGAGGGTTGAAGATTGAGGTTTGAGGACTCAGGACTGAGGATTGAGGATTGAGAATTGAGGATTGTGGATTGAGGATTGAAGATTGAGGATAGGGTATTGAGGATTGAAGAATGAGGATGGAGGATGGGCGATTGAGGATTGAGGACTGAAGATTGAGTATTGGGGACTGAGTGTTGAGGGTTGAGTGATGAGGATTGATGTTTGTGGATAGAGATTTGAAGATTGCAGATAGAGTATTGAGTATTGGAACCTGTGAATTGAGGATATTCTATTGAGGATTGAGGATTGACAACTGATTGTTGAGGACAGAGGGCTGAAGATTGAGGATTCAGGATTGAGGATTGAGGATTGAGGATTGAGAATTGAAGATTGAGTATTGGGGACTGAGTGTTGAGGGTTGAGTGATGAGGATTGATGTTTGCGGATAGAGATTTGAAGATTGCAGATAGAGTATTGAGTATTGGAACCTGTGAATTGAGGATATTCTATTGAGGATTGAGGATTGACAACTGATTGTTGAGGACTGAGGGCTGAAGATTGAGGATTCAGGATTGAGGATTCAGAATCGAGGTCCGAGGACTGAGGTTTGATGATTGAGAATTGAGGATTGAGGATTGAGGATTGAGGATTGAGTATTGAAGATTGAGGATTGATGATTGAGGATGGTGGATTGAGGATTGAGGATTGAGTATTGGGGATTGAGTATTGAAGATTGAGGATTGACGATTGAGGATTAATGACTGAGTATTGAGGATTGAAGATTGAGAATTGAGGATTGAGGATTGAACATTAAGGACTGAGTGTTGAGGGTTGAGTGATGAGAGTTGATGTTTGTGGATAGCGATTTGAAGATTGCAGATTGGGTATTGAGTATTGAAAACTGTGAATTGAGGATATTCTATTGGGGATTGAGGATTGACAACTGATTGTTGAGGACTGAGGGCTGAAGATTGAGGATTGAGAATTGAGGATTGAGGATTGAGGATTGAAGATTGAGAATTGGGTATTGAGGATTGAAGAATGAGCATTGAGGATTGGGGATTGAGGATTGAGGATTGAGGATTGAGGATTGAGGATTGAGGATTGACAACTGATTGTTGAGGACTGAGGGCTGAAGATTGAGGATTCAGGATTGAGGATTCAGAATTGAGGTTTGAGGACTGAGGATTGAGGATTGAGGAATGAGGATTGAGGATTGAGGATTGAGGATTGAGGATTGAAGATTGAGTATTGATGATTGAAGATTGAGGATTGAGGATTGATGACTGAGTATTGAGGATTGAAGGTTGAGGATTCAGGATTGAGGATTGAGGATTGAGGAATGAGGATTGAGGATTGAGGGTTGTGGATTGGGTACCAGGACTGAGGGTTGAATATTGATGTTTGAGGTCTGAGGATTGAGGATTGAGGATTGAGAATAGATGATTGAGGATTGAGGATTGAAGATTGAGGATTGGGTATTGAGGATTGAAGAATTAGGATTGAGGATTGAGGATTGAGGCCTGAGGATTGAGAATTGAGAACTGAGGGTGAGGACTGAGGGCTGAGGGTTGAGGTTTGAGGAATGAGGACTAACGATTGAGGATTGAGGATTGAAGATTGAGTATTGAGGATTGAAGATTGTGGATTGAGGATTGAGGATTGAGGATTGAGGATTGAAGGTTGAGGATTGAAGACTGAGGATTGACGATTGAGGATTGAGGATTGAGGATTGAGGATTGAGGATTGAGAACTGAATATTGAAGATTGAGGATTGATGATTGAGGATTGAGTATTGAGGATTGAGGATCGAGTATTGGGGATTGCGGATTGAATATTGAGGATTGAGGATTGAGGATTGAGGATTGAGGATTGAGGATTGTGGATTGAGGATTGAGGATTGAGTATTGAAGATTGAGGATTGGGGATTGAGGATTGAGGATTGAGGATTGAGGATTGAGGATTGACGATTGAAGATTGAGAATTGGGGACTGAGAGTTGATGGTTGAGTGATGAGAATTGATGTTTGTGGATAGAGATATGAAGATTGCAGATTGAGTATTGCGTATGGAAAACTCTGAACTGAGGATACTCTAGTGAGGATTGAGGATTGACAACTGATTGTTGAGGACTGAGTGCTGAAGATTGAGGATTCAGGATTGAGGATTCAGGGCTGTTGTTTGAGGACTGTGGATTGAGGATTGAGGATTGGGGATTGAGGATTGAGGATCGAGGATTGAAGATTGAAGATTGGGTATTGAGGATTGAACATTGCGGCTTGAGGATTGAGGATTGAGGGTTGAGGATTGAGGATTGAAGATTGAATATTGATGATTGAATGTTGAGAATTGAGGATTGAGGGTTGTGGATTCAGGACGAGGACTGAGGGTTGAGTATTGATGTTTGAGGTCTGCGGATTGAGGATAGAGGATTGAGAATTGAGGATTGAGGATTGAGGATTGAAGATTGAGGATTGGGTATTGAGGATTGAAGAATGAGGACTGAGGATTGAGGATTGAGGATTGAGGATTGAAGATTGAGTATTGAGTATTGAAGATTGAGGATTGATGATTGAGGATGGAGGATTGAGGATTGAGGATTGAGTATTGGGGATTGAGGATTGAAGATTGAGGATTGAGTATTGAGGATTAATGATTGAGTATTGAGGATTGAAGATTGAGAATTGAGGATTGAGGATTGAACATTGAGGACTGAGCGATGATGGTTGAGTGATGAGGATTGATGTTTGTGGATAGAGATTTGAAGACTGCAGATTGGGTATTGAGTATTGAAAACTGTGAATTGAGGATATTCTATTGGGGATTGAGGATTGACAACTGATTGTTGAGGATTGAGGGCTGAAGATTGAGGATTCAGGATTGAGGGTTCAGAATTGTGGTTTGAGGACTGAGGATTGAAGATTGAAGATTGAGTATTGAGGGTTGAGGATTGAGGATTGAGGATTGAGGATTGAGGATTGAGGATTGAGGATTGAAGATTGAATATTGATGATTGAAGGTTGAGGATTGAGGATTGAGGGTTGTGGATTCAGGACGAGGACTGAGGGTTGAGTATTGATGTTTGAGGTCTGAGGATTGAGGATAGAAGATTGAGAATTGAGGATTGAGGATTGAGGATTGAAGATTGAGGATTGGGTATTGAGGACTGAAGAATGAGGACTGAGGATTGAGGATTGAGGATTGAGGATTGAAGATTGAGTATTGAGGATTGAAGATTGAGGATTGAGGATTGAGGATTGAGGATTGAGGATTGAGGATTGAGGATTGAGGATTGAGGGTTGAGGATCGAAGATTGAGTATTGAGGATTGAAGATTGAGGATTGAGGATTGAGGATTGAGGATTGAGGATTGAGGATTGAGGATTGAGGATTGAGGATTGAGGACTGAGGGTTGAGGATTGAAGATTGAGTATTGAGGATTGAAGATTGAGGATTGAGGATTGAGGATTGAGGATTGAGGATTGAAGATTGAGGATTGATGATTGAGGATTGAGGATTGAGGATTGAGGATTGAAGATTGAGTATTGAGGATTGAAGATTGAGGATTGAGGATTGAGGATTGAGGATTGAGGATTGAGTATTGAGGATTGAAGATTGAGGATTGAGGATTGAGGATTGAGGATTGAGGATTGAGGATTGAGGATTGAGGATTAAGGATTGAAGATTGAGGATTGAGGATTGAGGATTAAAGGTTGAGCATTGAGGATTGAAGATTGAGGATTGATGATTGAGGATTGAGGATTGAGGATTGAGGATTGAGGATTGAGTATTGAAGATTGAGGATTGATGATTGAGGATGGAGGATTGAGGATTGAGGATTGAGTATTGGGGATTGAGGATTGAAGATTGAGGATTGAGTATTGAGGATTAATGGTTGAGTATTGAGGATTGAAGATTGAGAATTGAGGATTGAGGATTGAACATTGAGGACTGAGCGTTGATGGTTGAGTGATGAGGATTGATGTTTGTGGATAGAGATTTGAAGATTGCAGATTGGGTATTGAGTATTGAAAACTGTGAATTGAGGATATTCTATTGGGGATTGAGGATTGACAACTGATTGTTGAGGATTGAGGGCTGAAGATTGAGGATTCAGGATTGAGGGTTCAGAATTGTGGTTTGAGGACTGAGGATTGAAGATTGAAGATTGAGTATTGAGGGTTGAGGATTGAGGATTGAGGATTGAGGATTGAGGATTGAGGATGAGGGCTGAGGGTTGAAGGTTGAGGTTTGAGGACTCAGGACTGAGGATTGAGGATTGAGAATTGAGGATTGAGGATTGATGATTGAAGATTGAGGATAGGGTATTGAGGATTGAAGAATGAGGATGGAGGATGGGCGATTGAGGATTGAGGATTGAAGATTGAGTATTCAGGATTGGAGATTGACGATTGAGGATTGAGGATTGAGGATCGAGGATTGAGGATTGAGGATTGAAGATTGAGTATTGAGGATTGAAGATTGAGGATTGAGGACTGAGGATTGAGGATTGAGGATTGAGAATTGAAGATTGAGTTTTGGGGACTGAGTGTTGAGGGTTGAGTGATGAGGATTGATGTTTGTGGATAGAGATTTGAAGATTGCAGATTGAGTATTGAGCATTGGAACCTGTGAATTGAGGATATTCTATTGAGGATTGAGGATTGACAACTGATTGTTGAAGACTGAGGGCTGAAGATTGAGGATTCAGGATTGAGGATTCAGAATCGAGGCTTGAGGACTGAGGATTGAGGATTGAGGATTGAGGATTGAGGATTGAGGATTGAGGACTGAGGATTGTGGATTGAGGATTGAGGATTGAGTATTGAAGACTGAGGATTGGGGATTGAGGATTGAGGATTGAGGATTGAGGATTGATGATTGAGGATTGAGGATTGAGGATTGAGGATTGAGGATTGAGTATTGAAGATTGAGGATTGATGATTGAGGATGGAGGATTGAGGATTGAGGATTGAGTATTGGGGATTGAGGATTGAAGATTGAGGATTGAGTATTGAGGATTAATGATTGAGTATTGAGGATTGAAGATTGAGAATTGAGGATTGAGGATTGAACATTGAGGACTGAGCGTTGATGGTTGAGTGATGAGGATTGATGTTTGTGGATAGAGATTTGAAGACTGCAGATTGGGTATTGAGTATTGAAAACTGTGAATTGAGGATATTCTATTGGGGATTGAGGATTGACAACTGATTGTTGAGGATTGAGGGCTGAAGATTGAGGATTCAGGATTGAGGGTTCAGAATTGTGGTTTGAGGACTGAGGATTGAAGATTGAAGATTGAGTATTGAGGGTTGAGGATTGAGGATTGAGGATTGAGGATTGAGGATGAGGGCTGAGGGTTGAAGGTTGAGGTTTGAGGACTCAGGACTGAGGATTGAGGATTGAGGATTGAGGATTGAGGATTGAGGATTGAGGATTGAGGATTGAGGATTGAGTATTGAGGATTGAAGATTGAGTATTGAGGACTGAAGATTGAGGATTGAGGTTTGAGGTTTGAGGATTGAGGATTGAGGATTGAGGATTGAGGATTGAGGTTTGAAGATTGAGGATTGAGGATTGAGGATTAAAGGTTGAGCATTGAGGATTGAAGATTGAGGATTGATGATTGAGGATTGAGGATTGAGGATTGAGGATTGAGGATTGAGTATTGAAGATTGAGGATTGATGATTGAGGATGGAGGATTGGGGATTGAGGATTGAGTATTGGGTATTGAGGATTGAAGATTGAGGATTTGTTGTTGAGGATTGAAGAATGAGGATTGAGGATTGAGGATTGAGGATTGAGGATTGAAGGTTGAGTATTGAGGATTGAAGATTGAGGATTGAGGATTGGGGATTGAGGATTGAGGATTGAGGATTGAGGATTGAGGATTGAGGATTGACAAATGATTGTTGAGGACTGAGGGCTGAAGATTGAGGATTCAGGATTGAGGATTCAGAACTGAGGTTTGAGGACTGAGGATTGAGGATTGAGGATTGAAGATTGAATATTGATGATCGAAGATTGAGGATTGAGGATTGAGGGTTGTGTATTGAGGACAAGGACTGAGGGTTGAGTATTGATGTTTGAGGTCTGAGGATTGAGGATTGAGTATTCAGAATAGAGGATTGAGGATTGAGGAATGAAGATTGAGGATTTGGTGTTGAGGATTGAAGAATGAGGATTGAGGATTGAGGATTGAGGATTGAGGATTGAAGATTGAGTATTGAGGATTGAAGATTGAGGATTGAGGATTGAGGATTGAGGATTGAGGATTGAGGATTGAGTATTGATGATTGAAGATTGAGGATTGATGATTGAGGACTGAGGATTGAGGATTGAGGATTAATGATTGAGTATTGAGGATTGAAGATTGAGAATTGAGGATTGAGGATTGAACATTGATGACTGAGCGTTGACGGTTGAGTGATGAGAATTGATGTTTGTGGATAGAGATTTGAAGATTGCAGATTGGGTATTGAGTATTGAAAACTGTGAATTGAGGATATTCTATTGGGGATTGAGGATTGACAACTGATTGTTGAGGACTGAGGGCTGAAGATTGAGGATTCAGGATTGAGGATTCAGAATTGTGGTTTGAGGACTGAGGATTGAAGATTGAAGATTGAGTATTGAGTGTTGAGGATTGAGGATTGAGGATTGAGGATTGAGGATTGAGGATTGAGGATTGAGTATTGATGATTGAAGATTGAGGATTGATGATTGAGGATTGAGGATTGAGGATTGAGGATTGAAGATTCAGTATTGAGGATTGAAGATTGAGGATGGAGGATTGAGGATTGAGGATTGAGGATTGAGGATTGAGTACTGAAGATTGAGTATTGATTGCTGGGGATTGAGGATTGATTGCTGGGGATTGAGGATTGAGGATTGAGGACTGAGGATTGAGGATTGAGGATTGAAGATTGAATATTGATGATTGAAGGTTGAGGATTGAGGATTGAGTGTTGTGGATTGAGGAAGAGGACTGAGGGCTGAGTATTGATGTTTGAGGTCTGAGGATTGAGGATAGAGGATTGAGAATTGAGGATTGAGGATTGAGGATTGAAGATTGACGATTGGGTATTGAGGATTGAAGAATGAGGACTGAGGATTGAGGATTGAGGATTGAGGATTGAGGATTGAAGATTGAGTATTGAGGATCGGAGATTGAGGATTGAGGATTCAGGATTGAGGATTGAGGATTGAGGATTGAGGATTGAGGATTGAGGATTGGAGATTGAGGATTGAAGACTGAGGATTGATGATTGAGGATTGAGGATTGAGGATTGAGGATTGAGGACTGAATATTGAAGATTGAGGATTGATGATTGAGGATTGAGTATTGAGGATTGAGGATTGAGTATTGGGGATTGCGGATTGAATATTGAGGATTGAGGATTGAGGATTGAGGATTGAGGATTGTGGATTGAGGATTGAGGATTGAGTATTGAAGATTGAGTATTGGGGATTGAGGATTGAGGATTGAGGGTTGAGGATTGAGGATTGACGATTGAAGATTGAGAATTGGGGACTGAGAGTTGATGGTTGAGTGATGAGAATTGATGTTTGTGGATAGAGATATGAAGATTGCAGATTGAGTATTGCGTATGGAAAACTCTGAACTGAGGATACTCTAGTGAGGATTGAAGATTGACAACTGATTGTTGAGGACTGAGTGCTGAAGATTGAGGATTCAGGATTGAGGATTCAGGACTGTTGTTTGGGGACTGTGGATTGAGGATTGAGGATTGTGGATTGAGGATTGAGGATCGAGGATTGAAGATTGAAGATTGGGTATTGAGGATTGTACATTGAGGATTGAGGATTGAGGATTGAGGATTGAGGATTGAGGATTGAATAATTGAATATTGATGATTGAAGGTTGAGGATTGAGGATTGAGGGTTGTGGATTCAGGACGAGGTCTGAGGGTTGAGTATTGATGTTTGAGGTCTGCGGATTGAGGATAGAGGATTGAGAATTGAGGATTGAGGATTGAGGATTGAAGATTGAGGATTGGGTATTGAGGATTGAAGAATGAGGACTGAGGATTGAGGATTGAGGATTGAGGATTTAAGATTGAGGATTGAGGATTGAGGATTGAGGATTGAGGATTGAGGATTGACGATTGAGTATTGAGGATTGAAGATTGAGGATTGAGGATTGAGAATTGAGGATTGAGGATTGAGGATTGAGGATTGAGGATTGAGGATTGAGGATTGAGTATTGAGGATTGAAGATTGAGTATTGAGGACTGAAGATTGAGGATTGAGGATTGAGGATTGAGGATTGAGGATTGAGGATTGAGGTTTGAAGATTGAGGATTGAGGATTGAGGATTAAAGGTTGAGCATTGAGGATTGAAGATTGAGTATTGATGATTGAGGATTGAGGATTGAGGATTGAGGATTGAGGATTGAGTATTGAAGATTGAGGATTGATGATTGAGGATGGAGGATTGGGAATTGAGGATTGAGGATTGAGGCCTGAGGATTGAGAATTGAGAACTGATGGTGAGGACTGAGGGCTGAGGGTTGAGGTTTGAGGAATGAGGACTAACGATTGTGGATTGAGGATTGAAGATTGAGTATTGAGGATTGAAGATTGTGGATTGAGGATTGAGGATTCAGGATTGAGGATTGAAGATTGAGGATTGGGCACTGAGTGTTGAGGGCTGAGTGATGAGAATTGATGTTTGTGGATAGAGATTTGACGATTGCAGATTGAGTATTGCGTATGGAAAACGCTGAACTGAGGATATTCTATTGAGGATTGAGGAATGACAACTGATTGTTGAGGACTGAGGGCTGAAGATTGAGGATTCAGTATTGAGGATTCAGGATTGTGGTTTGAGGACAGAGGATAGAGGATTGAGGATTGAGGATTGAGGATTGAGGATTGAGGATTGAGGATTGAGTATTGAGGATTGAAGATTGAGTATTGAGGACTGAAGATTGAGGATTGAGGATTGAGGATTGAGGATTGAGGATTGAGGATTGAGGTTTGAAGATTGAGGATTGAGGATTGAGGATTAAAGGTTGAGCATTGAGGATTGAAGATTGAGTATTGATGATTGAGGATTGAGGATTGAGGATTGAGGATTGAGGATTGAGTATTGAAGATTGAGGATTGATGATTGAGGATGGAGGATTGGGAATTGAGGATTGAGTATTGGGTATTGAGGATTGAAGATTGAGGATTTGTTGTTGAGGATTGAAGAATGAGGATTGAGGATTGAGGATTGAGGATTGAGGATTGAAGGTTGAGTATTGAGGATTGAAGATTGAGGATTGAGAATTGGGGATTGAGGATTGAGGATTGAGGATTGACAACTGATTGTTGAGGACTGAGGGCTGATCATTGACGATTCAGGATTGAGGATTCAGAATTGAGGTTTGAGGACTGAGGATTGAGGATTGAGGATTGAAGATTGAATTTTGATGATCGAAGATTGAGGATTGAGGATTGAGGGTTGTGTATTGAGGACAAGGACTGAGGGTTGAGTATTGATGTTTGAGGTCTGAGGATTGAGGATTGAGTATTCAGAATAGAGGATTGAGGATTGAGGAATGAAGATTGAGGATTTGGTGTTGAGGATTGAAGAATGAGGACTGAGGATTGAGGATTGAGGATTGAGGATTGAAGACTGAGTATTGAGGATTGAAGATTGAGGATTGAGGATTGAGGATTGAGGATTGAGGATTCAGGATTGAGGATTGAGGATTGAGGAATGAGGATTGAGGATTGAGGGTTGTGGATTGGGGACCACGACTGAGGGTTGAATATTGATGTTTGAGGTCTGAGGATTGAGGATTGAGGATTGAGAATAGATGATTGAGGATTGAGGATTGAAGATTGAGGATTGGGTATTGAGGATTGAAGAATTAGGATTGAGGATTGAGGATTGAGGCCTGAGGATTGAGAATTGAGAACTGATGGTGAGGACTGAGGGCTGAGGGTAGAGGTTTGAGGAATGAGGACTAACGATTGTGGATTGAGGATTGAAGATTGAGTATTGAGGATTGAAGATTGTGGATTGAGGATTGAGGATTCAGGATTGAGGATTGAAGATTGAGGATTGGGCACTGAGTGTTGAGGGCTGAGTGATGAGAATTGATGTTTGTGGATAGAGACTTGACGATTGCAGATTGAGTATTGCGTATGGAAAACGCTGAACTGAGGATATTCTATTGAGGATTGAGGATTGACAACTGATTGTTGAGGACTGAGGGCTGAAGATTGAGGATTCAGTATTGAGGATTCAGGATTGTGGTTTGAGGGCAGAGGATAGAGGATTGAGGATTGAGGATTGAGGATTGAGGATTGAGGATTGAAGATTGAGGATTGGGTATTGCGGATTGAATATTGAGGGTTGAGGATTGAGGATTGGGGATTCAGGATTGAGTATTGGGGATTGCGGATTGAATATTGAGGATTGAGGACAGAGGATTGAGGCTTGAGGATTGAGGATTGAGGATTGAGGATTGAGGATTGAGGATTGAGGATTTAAGATTGAGGATTGGGTATTGAGGATTGAACATTGAGGATTGAGGATTGAGGATTGAGGATTGAGTATTGGGGATTGCGGATTGAACATTGAGGATTGAGGATTGAGGATTGAGGACTGAAGATTCAATATTGATGATTGAAGATTGATGATTGAGGATTGAGCGTTGTGGATTGAGGACGAGGACTGAGTGTTGAGTATTGATGTCTGAGGTCTGAGGATTGAGGATTGAGGATTGAGGATTGAGAGTTGAGGATTGAGGATTGAGGACTGAAGATTGAGGATTGGGTATTGAGGATTGAAGAATGAGGATTGGGGATTGAGGATTGAGGATTGAGGATTGAAGATTGAGTATTGAGGATTGAAGATTGAGGATTGAGGACTGAGGATTGAGGATTGAGGATTGAGGATTGAGGATTGAGGATTGAGGATTGAGGATTGAAGATTGAGTATTGAGGATTGAAGGTTGAGGATTGTGGATTGAGGATTGAGGATTGAGTTTTGAAGATTGAGGATTGGGGATTGAGGATTGACGATTGAGGATTGAGTATTGAGGATTGAGAATTGAGGATTGAGGATTGAAGATTGAGTATTGAGGATTGAAGATTGAGGATTGAGGATTGAGGATTGAGGATTTAGGATTGAGGATTGTGGATTGAGGATTGAGGATTGAGTATTGAAGATTGAGGATTGGGGATTGAGGATTGAGGATTGAGGATTGAGGATTGAGGATTGACGATTGATGATTCAGGATTGGGGACTGAGAGCTGATGGTTGAGTGATGAGAATTGATGTTTGTGGATAGAGATATGAAGATTGCAGATTGAGTATTGCTTATGGAAAACTCTGAACTGAGGATACTCTAGTGATGATTGAGGATTGACAACTGATTGTTGAGGACAGAGGGCTGAAGATTGAGGACTCAGGATTGAGGATTCAGGACGGTGGTTTGAGGACTGTGGATTGAGGATTGAGGTTTGGGGATTGAGGATTGAGGATCGAGGATTGAAGATTGAAGATTGGGTATTGAGGATTGAACATTGAGGATTGAGGATTGAGGATTGAGGATTGAGGATTGAGGATTGAAGATTGAATATTGATGATTGAAGGTTGAGGATTGAGGATTGAGGATTGAGGATTGAGGATGAGGGCTGAGGGTTGAAGATTGAGGTTTGAGGACTCCGGACTGAGGATTGAGGATTGAGAATTGAGGATTGTGGATTGAGGATTGAAGATTGAGGATAGGGTATTGAGGATTGAAGAATGAGGATGGAGGATGGGCGATTGAGGATTGAGGACTGAAGATTGAGTATTGGGGACTGAGTGTTGAGGGTTGAGTGATGAGGATTGATGTTTGTGGATAGAGATTTGAAGATTGCAGATAGAGTATTGAGTATTGGAACCTGTGAATTGAGGATATTCTATTGAGGATTGAGGATTGACAACTGATTGTTGAGGACAGAGGGCTGAAGATTGAGGATTCAGGATTGAGGATTGAGGATTGAGGATTGAGAATTGAAGATTGAGTATTGGGGACTGAGTGTTGAGGGTTGAGTGATGAGGATTGATGTTTGCGGATAGAGATTTGAAGATTGCAGATAGAGTATTGAGTATTGGAACCTGTGAATTGAGGATATTCTATTGAGGATTGAGGATTGACAACTGATTGTTGAGGACTGAGGGCTGAAGATTGAGGATTCAGGATTGAGGATTCAGAATCGAGGTTCGAGGACTGAGGTTTGATGATTGAGAATTGAGGATTGGGGATTGAGGATTGAGGATTGAGTATTGAAGATTGAGGATTGATGATTGAGGATGGTGGATTGAGGATTGAGGATTGAGTATTGGGGATTGAGTATTGAAGATTGAGGATTGACGATTGAGGATTAATGACTGAGTATTGAGGATTGAAGATTGAGAATTGAGGATTGAGGATTGAACATTAAGGACTGAGTGTTGAGGGTTGAGTGATGAGAGTTGATGTTTGTGGATAGAGATTTGAAGATTGCAGATTGGGTATTGAGTATTGAAAACTGTGAATTGAGGATATTCTATTGGGGATTGAGGATTGACAACTGATTGTTGAGGACTGAGGGCTGAAGATTGAGGATTGAGAATTGAGGATTGAGGATTGAGGATTGAAGATTGAGAATTGGGTATTGAGGATTGAAGAATGAGCATTGAGGATTGGGGATTGAGGATTGAGGATTGAGGATTGAGGATTGAGGATTGACAACTGATTGTTGAGGACTGAGGGCTGAAGATTGAGGATTCAGGATTGAGGATTCAGAATTGAGGTTTGAGGACTGAGGATTGAGGATTGAGGATTGAGGATTGAGGATTGAGGATTGAGGATTGAGGATTGAAGATTGAGTATTGATGATTGAAGATTGAGGATTGAGGATTGATGACTGAGTATTGAGGATTGAAGGTTGAGGATTCAGGATTGAGGATTGAGGATTGAGGAATGAGGATTGAGGATTGAGGGTTGTGGATTGGGTACCAGGACTGAGGGTTGAATATTGATGTTTGAGGTCTGAGGATTGAGGATTGAGGATTGAGAATAGATGATTGAGGATTGAGGATTGAAGATTGAGGATTGGGTATTGAGGATTGAAGAATTAGGATTGAGGATTGAGGATTGAGGCCTGAGGATTGAGAATTGAGAACTGAGGGTGAGGACTGAGGGCTGAGGGTTGAGGTTTGAGGAATGAGGACTAACGATTGAGGATTGAGGATTGAAGATTGAGTATTGAGGATTGAAGATTGAGGATGGAGGATTGAGGATTGAGGATTGAGGATTGAGGATTGAGTACTGAAGATTGAGTATTGATTGCTGGGGATTGAGGATTGATTGCTGGGGATTGAGGATTGAGGATTGAGGACTGAGGATTGAGGATTGAGGATTGAAGATTGAATATTGATGATTGAAGGTTGAGGATTGAGGATTGAGTGTTGTGGATTGAGGAAGAGGACTGAGGGCTGAGTATTGATGTTTGAGGTCTGAGGATTGAGGATAGAGGATTGAGAATTGAGGATTGAGGATTGAGGATTGAAGATTGACGATTGGGTATTGAGGATTGAAGAATGAGGACTGAGGATTGAGGATTGAGGATTGAGGATTGAGGATTGAAGATTGAGTATTGAGGATCGGAGATTGAGGATTGAGGATTCAGGATTGAGGATTGAGGATTGAGGATTGAGGATTGAGGATTGAGGATTGGAGATTGAGGATTGAAGACTGAGGATTGATGATTGAGGATTGAGGATTGAGGATTGAGGATTGAGGACTGAATATTGAAGATTGAGGATTGATGATTGAGGATTGAGTATTGAGGATTGAGGATTGAGTATTGGGGATTGCGGATTGAATATTGAGGATTGAGGATTGAGGATTGAGGATTGAGGATTGTGGATTGAGGATTGAGGATTGAGTATTGAAGATTGAGTATTGGGGATTGAGGATTGAGGATTGAGGGTTGAGGATTGAGGATTGACGATTGAAGATTGAGAATTGGGGACTGAGAGTTGATGGTTGAGTGATGAGAATTGATGTTTGTGGATAGAGATATGAAGATTGCAGATTGAGTATTGCGTATGGAAAACTCTGAACTGAGGATACTCTAGTGAGGATTGAAGATTGACAACTGATTGTTGAGGACTGAGTGCTGAAGATTGAGGATTCAGGATTGAGGATTCAGGACTGTTGTTTGGGGACTGTGGATTGAGGATTGAGGATTGTGGATTGAGGATTGAGGATCGAGGATTGAAGATTGAAGATTGGGTATTGAGGATTGTACATTGAGGATTGAGGATTGAGGATTGAGGATTGAGGATTGAGGATTGAATAATTGAATATTGATGATTGAAGGTTGAGGATTGAGGATTGAGGGTTGTGGATTCAGGACGAGGTCTGAGGGTTGAGTATTGATGTTTGAGGTCTGCGGATTGAGGATAGAGGATTGAGAATTGAGGATTGAGGATTGAGGATTGAAGATTGAGGATTGGGTATTGAGGATTGAAGAATGAGGACTGAGGATTGAGGATTGAGGATTGAGGATTTAAGATTGAGGATTGAGGATTGAGGATTGAGGATTGAGGATTGAGGATTGACGATTGAGTATTGAGGATTGAAGATTGAGGATTGAGGATTGAGAATTGAGGATTGAGGATTGAGGATTGAGGATTGAGGATTGAGGATTGAGGATTGAGTATTGAGGATTGAAGATTGAGTATTGAGGACTGAAGATTGAGGATTGAGGATTGAGGATTGAGGATTGAGGATTGAGGATTGAGGTTTGAAGATTGAGGATTGAGGATTGAGGATTAAAGGTTGAGCATTGAGGATTGAAGATTGAGTATTGATGATTGAGGATTGAGGATTGAGGATTGAGGATTGAGGATTGAGTATTGAAGATTGAGGATTGATGATTGAGGATGGAGGATTGGGAATTGAGGATTGAGGATTGAGGCCTGAGGATTGAGAATTGAGAACTGATGGTGAGGACTGAGGGCTGAGGGTTGAGGTTTGAGGAATGAGGACTAACGATTGTGGATTGAGGATTGAAGATTGAGTATTGAGGATTGAAGATTGTGGATTGAGGATTGAGGATTCAGGATTGAGGATTGAAGATTGAGGATTGGGCACTGAGTGTTGAGGGCTGAGTGATGAGAATTGATGTTTGTGGATAGAGATTTGACGATTGCAGATTGAGTATTGCGTATGGAAAACGCTGAACTGAGGATATTCTATTGAGGATTGAGGAATGACAACTGATTGTTGAGGACTGAGGGCTGAAGATTGAGGATTCAGTATTGAGGATTCAGGATTGTGGTTTGAGGACAGAGGATAGAGGATTGAGGATTGAGGATTGAGGATTGAGGATTGAGGATTGAGGATTGAGTATTGAGGATTGAAGATTGAGTATTGAGGACTGAAGATTGAGGATTGAGGATTGAGGATTGAGGATTGAGGATTGAGGATTGAGGTTTGAAGATTGAGGATTGAGGATTGAGGATTAAAGGTTGAGCATTGAGGATTGAAGATTGAGTATTGATGATTGAGGATTGAGGATTGAGGATTGAGGATTGAGGATTGAGTATTGAAGATTGAGGATTGATGATTGAGGATGGAGGATTGGGAATTGAGGATTGAGTATTGGGTATTGAGGATTGAAGATTGAGGATTTGTTGTTGAGGATTGAAGAATGAGGATTGAGGATTGAGGATTGAGGATTGAGGATTGAAGGTTGAGTATTGAGGATTGAAGATTGAGGATTGAGAATTGGGGATTGAGGATTGAGGATTGAGGATTGACAACTGATTGTTGAGGACTGAGGGCTGATCATTGACGATTCAGGATTGAGGATTCAGAATTGAGGTTTGAGGACTGAGGATTGAGGATTGAGGATTGAAGATTGAATTTTGATGATCGAAGATTGAGGATTGAGGATTGAGGGTTGTGTATTGAGGACAAGGACTGAGGGTTGAGTATTGATGTTTGAGGTCTGAGGATTGAGGATTGAGTATTCAGAATAGAGGATTGAGGATTGAGGAATGAAGATTGAGGATTTGGTGTTGAGGATTGAAGAATGAGGACTGAGGATTGAGGATTGAGGATTGAGGATTGAAGACTGAGTATTGAGGATTGAAGATTGAGGATTGAGGATTGAGGATTGAGGATTGAGGATTCAGGATTGAGGATTGAGGATTGAGGAATGAGGATTGAGGATTGAGGGTTGTGGATTGGGGACCACGACTGAGGGTTGAATATTGATGTTTGAGGTCTGAGGATTGAGGATTGAGGATTGAGAATAGATGATTGAGGATTGAGGATTGAAGATTGAGGATTGGGTATTGAGGATTGAAGAATTAGGATTGAGGATTGAGGATTGAGGCCTGAGGATTGAGAATTGAGAACTGATGGTGAGGACTGAGGGCTGAGGGTAGAGGTTTGAGGAATGAGGACTAACGATTGTGGATTGAGGATTGAAGATTGAGTATTGAGGATTGAAGATTGTGGATTGAGGATTGAGGATTCAGGATTGAGGATTGAAGATTGAGGATTGGGCACTGAGTGTTGAGGGCTGAGTGATGAGAATTGATGTTTGTGGATAGAGACTTGACGATTGCAGATTGAGTATTGCGTATGGAAAACGCTGAACTGAGGATATTCTATTGAGGATTGAGGATTGACAACTGATTGTTGAGGACTGAGGGCTGAAGATTGAGGATTCAGTATTGAGGATTCAGGATTGTGGTTTGAGGGCAGAGGATAGAGGATTGAGGATTGAGGATTGAGGATTGAGGATTGAGGATTGAAGATTGAGGATTGGGTATTGCGGATTGAATATTGAGGGTTGAGGATTGAGGATTGGGGATTCAGGATTGAGTATTGGGGATTGCGGATTGAATATTGAGGATTGAGGACAGAGGATTGAGGCTTGAGGATTGAGGATTGAGGATTGAGGATTGAGGATTGAGGATTGAGGATTTAAGATTGAGGATTGGGTATTGAGGATTGAACATTGAGGATTGAGGATTGAGGATTGAGGATTGAGTATTGGGGATTGCGGATTGAACATTGAGGATTGAGGATTGAGGATTGAGGACTGAAGATTCAATATTGATGATTGAAGATTGATGATTGAGGATTGAGCGTTGTGGATTGAGGACGAGGACTGAGTGTTGAGTATTGATGTCTGAGGTCTGAGGATTGAGGATTGAGGATTGAGGATTGAGAGTTGAGGATTGAGGATTGAGGACTGAAGATTGAGGATTGGGTATTGAGGATTGAAGAATGAGGATTGGGGATTGAGGATTGAGGATTGAGGATTGAAGATTGAGTATTGAGGATTGAAGATTGAGGATTGAGGACTGAGGATTGAGGATTGAGGATTGAGGATTGAGGATTGAGGATTGAGGATTGAGGATTGAAGATTGAGTATTGAGGATTGAAGGTTGAGGATTGTGGATTGAGGATTGAGGATTGAGTTTTGAAGATTGAGGATTGGGGATTGAGGATTGACGATTGAGGATTGAGTATTGAGGATTGAGAATTGAGGATTGAGGATTGAAGATTGAGTATTGAGGATTGAAGATTGAGGATTGAGGATTGAGGATTGAGGATTTAGGATTGAGGATTGTGGATTGAGGATTGAGGATTGAGTATTGAAGATTGAGGATTGGGGATTGAGGATTGAGGATTGAGGATTGAGGATTGAGGATTGACGATTGATGATTCAGGATTGGGGACTGAGAGCTGATGGTTGAGTGATGAGAATTGATGTTTGTGGATAGAGATATGAAGATTGCAGATTGAGTATTGCTTATGGAAAACTCTGAACTGAGGATACTCTAGTGATGATTGAGGATTGACAACTGATTGTTGAGGACAGAGGGCTGAAGATTGAGGACTCAGGATTGAGGATTCAGGACGGTGGTTTGAGGACTGTGGATTGAGGATTGAGGTTTGGGGATTGAGGATTGAGGATCGAGGATTGAAGATTGAAGATTGGGTATTGAGGATTGAACATTGAGGATTGAGGATTGAGGATTGAGGATTGAGGATTGAGGATTGAAGATTGAATATTGATGATTGAAGGTTGAGGATTGAGGATTGAGGATTGAGGATTGAGGATGAGGGCTGAGGGTTGAAGATTGAGGTTTGAGGACTCCGGACTGAGGATTGAGGATTGAGAATTGAGGATTGTGGATTGAGGATTGAAGATTGAGGATAGGGTATTGAGGATTGAAGAATGAGGATGGAGGATGGGCGATTGAGGATTGAGGACTGAAGATTGAGTATTGGGGACTGAGTGTTGAGGGTTGAGTGATGAGGATTGATGTTTGTGGATAGAGATTTGAAGATTGCAGATAGAGTATTGAGTATTGGAACCTGTGAATTGAGGATATTCTATTGAGGATTGAGGATTGACAACTGATTGTTGAGGACAGAGGGCTGAAGATTGAGGATTCAGGATTGAGGATTGAGGATTGAGGATTGAGAATTGAAGATTGAGTATTGGGGACTGAGTGTTGAGGGTTGAGTGATGAGGATTGATGTTTGCGGATAGAGATTTGAAGATTGCAGATAGAGTATTGAGTATTGGAACCTGTGAATTGAGGATATTCTATTGAGGATTGAGGATTGACAACTGATTGTTGAGGACTGAGGGCTGAAGATTGAGGATTCAGGATTGAGGATTCAGAATCGAGGTTCGAGGACTGAGGTTTGATGATTGAGAATTGAGGATTGGGGATTGAGGATTGAGGATTGAGTATTGAAGATTGAGGATTGATGATTGAGGATGGTGGATTGAGGATTGAGGATTGAGTATTGGGGATTGAGTATTGAAGATTGAGGATTGACGATTGAGGATTAATGACTGAGTATTGAGGATTGAAGATTGAGAATTGAGGATTGAGGATTGAACATTAAGGACTGAGTGTTGAGGGTTGAGTGATGAGAGTTGATGTTTGTGGATAGAGATTTGAAGATTGCAGATTGGGTATTGAGTATTGAAAACTGTGAATTGAGGATATTCTATTGGGGATTGAGGATTGACAACTGATTGTTGAGGACTGAGGGCTGAAGATTGAGGATTGAGAATTGAGGATTGAGGATTGAGGATTGAAGATTGAGAATTGGGTATTGAGGATTGAAGAATGAGCATTGAGGATTGGGGATTGAGGATTGAGGATTGAGGATTGAGGATTGAGGATTGACAACTGATTGTTGAGGACTGAGGGCTGAAGATTGAGGATTCAGGATTGAGGATTCAGAATTGAGGTTTGAGGACTGAGGATTGAGGATTGAGGATTGAGGATTGAGGATTGAGGATTGAGGATTGAGGATTGAAGATTGAGTATTGATGATTGAAGATTGAGGATTGAGGATTGATGACTGAGTATTGAGGATTGAAGGTTGAGGATTCAGGATTGAGGATTGAGGATTGAGGAATGAGGATTGAGGATTGAGGGTTGTGGATTGGGTACCAGGACTGAGGGTTGAATATTGATGTTTGAGGTCTGAGGATTGAGGATTGAGGATTGAGAATAGATGATTGAGGATTGAGGATTGAAGATTGAGGATTGGGTATTGAGGATTGAAGAATTAGGATTGAGGATTGAGGATTGAGGCCTGAGGATTGAGAATTGAGAACTGAGGGTGAGGACTGAGGGCTGAGGGTTGAGGTTTGAGGAATGAGGACTAACGATTGAGGATTGAGGATTGAAGATTGAGTATTGAGGATTGAAGATTGTGGATTGAGGATTGAGGATTGAGGATTGAGGATTGAAGGTTGAGGATTGAAGACTGAGGATTGACGATTGAGGATTGAGGATTGAGGATTGAGGATTGAGGATTGAGAACTGAATATTGAAGATTGAGGATTGATGATTGAGGATTGAGTATTGAGGATTGAGGATTGAGTATTGGGGATTGCGGATTGAATATTGAGGATTGAGGATTGAGGATTGAGGATTGAGGATTGAGGATTGTGGATTGAGGATTGAGGATTGAGTATTGAAGATTGAGGATTGGGGATTGAGGATTGAGGATTGAGGATTGAGGATTGAGGATTGACGATTGAAGATTGAGAATTGGGGACTGAGAGTTGATGGTTGAGTGATGAGAATTGATGTTTGTGGATAGAGATATGAAGATTGCAGATTGAGTATTGCGTATGGAAAACTCTGAACTGAGGATACTCTAGTGTGGATTGAGGATTGACAACTGATTGTTGAGGACTGAGTGCTGAAGATTGAGGATTCAGGATTGAGGATTCAGGGCTGTTGTTTGAGGACTGTGGATTGAGGATTGAGGATTGGGGATTGAGGATTGAGGATCGAGGATTGAAGATTGAAGATTGGGTATTGAGGATTGAACATTGCGGCTTGAGGATTGAGGATTGAGGGTTGAGGATTGAGGATTGAAGATTGAATACTGATGATTGAAGGTTGAGGATTGAGGATTGAGGGTTGTGGATTCAGGACGAGGACTGAGGGTTGAGTATTGATGTTTGAGGTCTGCGGATTGAGGATAGAGGATTGAGAATTGAGGATTGAGGATTGAGGATTGAAGATTGAGGATTGGGTATTGAGGATTGAAGAATGAGGACTGAGGATTGAGGATTGAGGATTGAGGATTGAAGATTGAGTATTGAGGATTGAAGATTGAGGATTGAGGATTGAGGATTGAGGATTGAGGATTGAGGATTGAGGATTGAGGATTGAGGATTGAGGATTGAGGATTGAGGATTGAAGATTGAGTATTGAGGATTGAAGATTGAGGATTGAGGATTGAGGATTGAGGATTGAGGATTGAGGATTGAGGATTGAGGATTGAGGATTGATGATTGAAGATTGAGGATTGATGATTGAGGATTGAGGATTGAGGATTGAGGATTGAGGATTGAGTATTGAAGATTGAGGATTGATGATTGAGGATGGAGGATTGGGGATTGAGGATTGAGTATTGGGTATTGAGGATTGAAGATTGAGGATTTGTTGTTGAGGATTGAAGAATGAGGATTGAGGATTGAGAATTGAGGATTGAGGATTGAAGGTTGAGTATTGAGGATTGAAGATTGAGGATTGAGGATTGGGGATTGAGGATTGAGGATTGAGGATTGAGGATTGAGGATTGACAACTGATTGTTGAGGACTGAGAGCTGAAGATTGAGGATTCAGGATTGACGATTCAGAACTGAGGTTTGAGGACTGTGGATTGAGGATTGAGGATTGAACATTGAATATTGATGATCGAAGATTGAGGATTGAGGATTGAGGGTTGTGTATTGAGGACAAGGACTGAGGGTTGAGTATTGATGTTTGAGGTCTGAGGATTGAGGATTGAGTATTCAGAATAGAGGATTGAGGATTGAGGAATGAAGATTGAGGATTTGGTGTTGAGGATTGAGGATTGAGGATTCAGGATTGAGGATTGAGGATTGACGATTGAAGATTGAGGATTGGGTATTGAGGATTGAAGAATGAGGACTGAGGATTGAGGATTGAGGATTGAAGATTGAGGATTGAAGATTGAGTATTGAGGATTGAAGATTGAGGATTGAGGATTGAGGATTGAGGATTGAGGATTGAGGATTGAGGATTGAGGATTGAGGGTTGAGGATTGAAGATTGAGTATTGAGGATTGAAGATTGAGGATTGAGGATTGAGGATTGAGGATTGGGTATTGAGGATTGAAGAATGAGGACTGAGGATTGAGGATTGAGGATTGAGGATTGAAGATTGAGTATTGAGGATTGAAGATTGAGGATTGAGGATTGAGGATTGAGGATTGAGGATTGAGGATTGAGGATTGAGGATTGAGGATTGAGGATTGAAGATTGAGTATTGAGGATTGAAGATTGAGGATTGAGGATTGAGGATTGAGGATTGAGGATTGAGGATTGAGGATTGAGGATTGAGGATTGATGATTGAAGATTGAGGATTGATGATTGAGGATTGAGGATTGAGGATTGAGGATTGAGGATTGAGTATTGAGAACTGATGGTGAGGACTGAGGGCTGAGGGTTGAGGTTTGAGGAATGAGGACTAACGATTGTGGATTGAGGATTGAAGATTGAGTATTGAGGATTGAAGATTGTGGATTGAGGATTGAGGATTCAGGATTGAGGATTGAGGATTGACGATTGAAGATTGAGGATTGGGTATTGAGGATTGAAGAATGAGGACTGAGGATTGAGGATTGAGGATTGAAGATTGAAGATTGAGTATTGAGGATTGAAGATTGAAGATTGAGGATTGAGGATTGAGGATTGAGTATTTAGGATTGAGGATTGAGGACTGAGGATTGAAGATTGAGGATTGAGGATTGAGGATTAAAGGTTGAGCATTGAGGATTGAAGATTGAGGATTGATGATTGAGGATTGAGGATTGAGGATTGAGGATTGAGGACTGAATATTGAAGATTGAGGATTGATGATTGAGGATTGAGTATTGAGGATTGAGGATTGAGTATTGGGGATTGCGGACTGAACATTGAGGATTGAGGATTGAGGATTGAGGATCGAGGATTGAAGATTGAAGATTGGGTATTGAGGATTGAACATTGAGGATTGAGGATTGAGGATTGAGGGTTGAGGATTGATGATTGAAGATTGAATATTGATGATTGAAGGTTGAGGATTGAGGATTGAGGGTTGTGGATTCAGGACGAGGACTGAGGGTTGAGTATTGATGTTTGAGGTCTGAGGATTGAGGATAGAGGATTGAGAATTGAGGATTGAGGATTGAGGATTGAAGATTGAGGATTGGGTATTGAGGATTGAAGAATGAGGACTGAGGATTGAGGATTGAGGATTGAGGATTGAAGATTGAGTATTGAGGATTGAAGATTGAGGATTGAGGATTGAGGATTGAGGATTGAGGATTGAGGATTGAGGATTGATGATTGAGGATTGAGGATAGAAGATTGAGTATTGAGGATTGAAGATTGAGGATTGAGAATTGAGGATTGAGGATTGAGGATTGAGGATTGAGGATTGAGGATTCAGGATTGAGGACTGAGGATTGAGGATTGAAGATTGAGTATTGAGGATTGAAGATTGAGGATTGAGGATTGAGGATTGAGGATTGAGGATTGAGGATTGAGGATTGAGGATTGAGGATTGAAGATTGAGGATTGAGGATTGAGGATTAAAGGTTGAGCATTGAGGATTGAAGATTGAGGATTGATGATTGAGGATGGAGTATTGAGGATTGAGGATTGAGTATTGGGGATTGAGGATTGAAGATTGAGGATTGAGGATTGAGGATTAATGATTGAGTATTGAGGATTGAAGATTGAGAATTGAGGATTGAGGATTGAACATTGAGGACTGAGTGTTGATGGTTGAGTGATGAGAATTGATGTTTGTGGATAGAGATTTGAAGATTGCAGATTGGGTATTGAGTATTGAAAACTGTGAATTGAGGATATTCTATTGGGGATTGAGGATTCACAACTGATTGTTGAGGACTGAGGGCTGAAGATTGAGGATTCAGGATTGAGGATTCAGAATTGTGGTTTGAGGACTGAGGATTGAAAATTGAAGATTGAGTATTGAGGGTTGAGGATTGAGGATTGAGGGTTGAGGTTTGAGAATTGAAGATTGAGTATTGAGGATTGAAGATTGAGGATTGAGGATTGAGGATTGAGGATTGAGGATTGAGGATTGACGATTGAAGATTGAGGATTGGGTATTGAGGATTGAAGAATGAGGACTGAGGATTGAGGATTGAGGATTGAAGATTGAAGATTGAGTATTGAGGATTGAAGATTGAAGATTGAGGATTGAGGATTGAGGATTGAGTATTTAGGATTGAGGATTGAGGACTGAGGACTGAAGATTGAGGATTGAGGATTGAGGATTAAAGGTTGAGCATTGAGGATTGAAGATTGAGGATTGATGATTGAGGATTGAGGATTGAGGATTGAGGATTGAGGACTGAATATTGAAGATTGAGGATTGATGATTGAGGATTGAGTATTGAGGATTGAGGATTGAGTATTGGGGATTGCGGACTGAACATTGAGGATTGAGGATTGAGGATTGAGGATTGGGGATTGAGGATTGAGGATCGAGGATTGAAGATTGAAGATTGGGTATTGAGGATTGAACATTGAGGATTGAGGATTGAGGATTGAGGATTGAGGATTGAGGATTGAAGATTGAATATTGGTGATTGAAGGTTGAGGATTGAAGATTGAGGGTTGTGGATTCAGGACGAGGACTGAGGGTTGAGTATTGATGTTTGAGGTCTGAGGATTGAGGATAGAGGATTGAGAATTGAGGATTGAGGATTGAGGATTGAAGATTGAGGATTGGGGATTGAGGATTGAGTATCGAGGATTGAAGATTGAAGATTGGGTATTGAGGATAGATCATTGAGGATTGAGGATTGAGGATTGAGGATTGAGGATTGAGGATTGAAGATTGAATATTGATGATTGAAGGTTGAGGATTGAGGATTGAGGGTTGTGGATTCAGGACGAGGACTGAGGGTTGAGTATTGATGTTTGAGGTCTGAGGATTGAGGATAGAAGATTGAGAATTGAGGATTGAGGATTGAGGATTGAAGATTGAGGATTGGGTATTGAGGACTGAAGAATGAGGACTGAGGATTGAGGATTGAGGATTGAGGATTGAGGATTGAAGATTGAGTATTGAGGATTGAAGATTGAGGATTGAGGATTGAGGATTGAGGATTGAGGATTGAGGATTGAGGATTGAGGATTGAGGATTGAGGGTTGAGGATTGAAGATTGAGTATTGAGGATTGAAGATTGAGGATTGAGGATTGAGGATTGAGGATTGAGGATTGAGGATTGAGGATTGAGGATTGAGGATTGAGGACTGAGGATTGAGGATTGAAGATTGAGTATTGAGGATTGAAGATTGAGGATTGAGGATTGAGGATTGAGGATTGAGGATTGAGGATTGAGGATTGAGGATTGAGGATTGAAGATTGAGGATTGAGGATTGAGGATTAAAGGTTGAGCATTGAGGATTGAAGATTGAGGATTGATGATTGAGGATGGAGGATTGAGGATTGAGGATTGAGTATTGGGGATTGAGGATTGAAGATCGAGGATTGAGGATTGAGGATTAATGATTGAGTATTGAGGATTGAAGATTGAGAATTGAGGATTGAGGATTGAACATTGAGGACTGAGTGTTGATGGTTGAGTGATGAGAATTGATGTTTGTGGATAGAGATTTGAAGATTGCATATTGGGTATTGAGTATTGAAAACTGTGAATTGAGGATATTCTATTGGGGATTGAGGATTGACAACTGATTGTTGAGGACTGACGGCTGAAGATTGAGGATTCAGGATTGAGGATTCAGAATTGTGGTTTGAGGACTGAGGATTGAAAATTGAAAATTGAGTATTGAGGGTTGAGGATTGAGGATTGAAGATTGAGGATTGAGGATTGAGGATTGAGGATTGAGGATTGAGGATTGAGGATTGAGGATTGAGGATTGAGGATTGAGGATTGAGGATTGAGGATTGAGTACTGAAGATTGAGTATTGATTGCTGAGGATTGAGGATTGAGTATTGAGGACTGAGGATTGAGGATTGAGGATTGAAGATTGAATATTGATGATTGAAGATTGAGGATTGAGGATTGAGTGTTGTGGATTGAGGAAGATGACTGAGGGCTGAGTATTAATGTTTGAGGTCTGAGGATTGAGGATTGAGGATTGAGAATTGAGGATTGAGGATTGAGGATTGAAGATTGAGGATTGGGTATTGAGGATTGAAGAATGAGCATTGAGGATTGAGGATTGAGGATTGAGGATTGAAGATAGATGATTGAGGGTTGAGGTTTGAGAATTGAAGATTGAGTATTGAGGATTGAAGATTGAGGATTGAGGATTGAGGATTGAGAATTGAGGATTGAGGATTGAACATTGAGGATTGAGGATTGAAGATTGAGGATTGGGTTTTGCGGATTGAACATTGAAGATTGAGGATTGAGGATTGAGGACTGAAGATTGAGTATTGATGATTGAAGATTGATGATTGAGGATTGAGGGTTATGGATTGAGGACGAGGACTGAGGGTTGAGTATTGATGTCTGAGGTCTGAGGATTGAGGATTGAGGATTGAGAATTGAGGATTGAGGATTGAGGATTGAAGATTGAGGATTGGGTATTGAGGATTGAAGAATGAGCATTGAGGATTGAGGATTGAGGATTGAGGATTGAAGATTGAGGATTGAGGATTGAGGTTTGAGAATTGAAGATTGAGTATTGAGGATTGAAGATTGAGGATTGAGGATTGAGGATTGAGGATTGAGGATTGAGGATTGACGATTGAAGATTGAGGATTGGGTATTGAGGATTGAAGAATGAGGACTGAGGATTGAGGATTGAGGATTGAGGATTGAAGATTGAGTATTGAGGATTGAAGATTGAAGATTGAGGATTGAGGATTGAGGATTGAGGGTTTAGGATTGAGGATTGAGGACTGAGGATTGAAGATTGAGGATTGAGGATTGAGGATTAAAGGTTGAGCATTGAGGATTGAAGATTGACGATTGATGATTGAGGTTTGAGGATTGAGGATTGAGGATTGAGGACTGAATATTGAAGATTGAGGATTGATGATTGAGGATTGAGTATTGAGGATTGAGGATTGAGTATTGGGGATTGCGGATAGAACATTGAGGATTGAGGATTGAGGATTGAGGATTGGGGATTGAGGATTGAGTATCGAGGATTGAAGATTGAAGATTGGGTATTGAAGATTGAGGATTGAGGATTGAGGATTGAGGATTGAGGATTGAGGATTGAGGATTGAGGATTGAGGATTGAAGATTGAGGATTGAGGATTGAGGATTAAAGGTTGAGCATTGAGGATTGAAGATTGAGGATTGATGATTGAGGATGGAGTATTGAGGATTGAGGATTGAGTATTGGGGATTGAGGATTGAAGATTGAGGATTGAGGATTGAGGATTAATGATTGAGTATTGAGGATTGAAGATCGAGAATTGAGGATTGAGGATTGAACATTGAGGACTGAGTGTTGATGGTTGAGTGATGAGAATTGATGTTTGTGGATAGAGATTTGAAGATTGCAGATTGGGTATTGAGTATTGAAAACTGTGAATTGAGGATATTCTATTGGGGATTGAGGATTCACAACTGATTGTTGAGGACTGAGGGCTGAAGATTGAGGATTCAGGATTGAGGATTCAGAATTGTGGTTTGAGGACTGAGGATTGAAAATTGAAGATTGAGTATTGAGGGTTGAGGATTGAGGATTGAGGGTTGAGGTTTGAGAATTGAAGATTGAGTATTGAGGATTGAAGATTGAGGATTGAGGATTGAGGATTGAGGATTGAGGATTGAGGATTGACGATTGAAGATTGAGGATTGGGTTTTGAGGATTGAAGAATGAGGACTAAAGATTGAGGATTGAGGATTGAAGATTGAAGATTGAGTATTGAGGATTGAAGATTGAAGATTGAGGATTGAGGATTGAGGATTGAGTATTTAGGATTGAGGATTGAGGACTGAGGACTGAAGATTGAGGATTGAGGATTGAGGATTAAAGGTTGAGCATTGAGGATTGAAGATTGAGGATTGATGATTGAGGATTGAGGATTGAGGATTGAGGATTGAGGACTGAATATTGAAGATTGAGGATTGATGATTGAGGATTGAGTATTGAGGATAGAAGATTGAGTATTGAGGATTGAAGATTGAGGATTGAGGATTGAGGATTGAGGATTGAGGATTGAGGGTTGAGGATTGAGGATTGAGGATTGATGTTTGAGGTCTGAGGATTGAGGATAGAGGATTGAGAATTGAGGACTGAGGAGTGAGGATTGAGGATTGAGGATTGAGGCCTGAGGATTGAGAATTGAGAACTGAGGATGAGGACTGAGGGCTGAGGGTTGAGGTTTGAGGAATGAGGATTGGGGGTTGAGGATTGAGGATTGAGGATTGAGGATTGAGGATTGAGTACTGAAGATTGAGTATTGATGACTGAGTATTGAGGATTGAGGATTGTGGATTGAGGGTTGAGGATTGAGGATTGAAGATTGAGTATTGAGGATTGAAGATTGAGGATTGAGTATTGAGGATCGAGGGTTGAGAATGAGGGCTGAGGGTTGTGGATTGAGGTTTGAGGGTTGAGGACCGAGGATTGAGGATTGATGGTTGAGTATTGGGGATTGAAGATTGAGGATTGAGGATTGAGGATTGAGGATTGAGGTTTGAGGATTGAGGATTGAAAATTGAGGACTGGGGACTGAGTGTTGAGGGTTGAGTGATGAGAATTGGTGTTTGTGGATAGAGATTTAAAGATTGCAGATTGAGTATTGAGTATTGAAAACTGTGAGTTGATGATATTCTATTGAGGATTGAGAATTGACAACTGATTGTTGTGGACTGAGGTCTGAAGATTGAGGATTCAGGATTGAGGATCCAGGATTGAGGTTTGAGGACTGAGGATTGAGGATAGAGGATTGAGGATTGAGGATTGAGGATTGAGCATTGAGGATTGAGGATTGAAGATTGAGGATTGGGTTTTGCGGATTGAACATTGAAGATTGAGGATTGAGGATTGAGGACTGAAGATTGAGTATTAATGATTGAAGATTGATGATTGAGGATTGAGGGTTATGGATTGAGGACGAGGACTGAGGGTTGAGTATTGATGTCTGAGGTCTGAGGATTGAGGATTGAGGATTGAGAATTGAGGATTGAGGATTGAGGATTGAAGATTGAGGATTGGGTGTTGAGGATTGAAGAATGAGCATTGAGGACTGAGGATTGAGGATTGAGGATTGAAGATTGAGGATTGAGGATTGAGGTTTGAGAATTGAAGATTGAGTATTGAGGATTGAAGATTGAGGATTGAGGATTGAGGATTGAGGATTGAGGATTGAGGATTGACGATTGAAGATTGAGGATTGGGTATTGAGGATTGAAGAATGAGGACTGAGGATTGAGGATTGAGGATTGAGGATTGAAGATTGAGTATTGAGGATTGAAGATTGAAGATTGAGGATTGAGGATTGAGGATTGAGGATTTAGGATTGAGGATTGAGGACTGAGGATTGAAGATTGAGGATTGATGATTGAGGATTGAGTATTGAGGATTGAGGATTGAGTATTGGGGATTGCGGATAGAACATTGAGGATTGAGGATTGAGGATTGAGGATTGAGGATTGAAGGTCGAAGATTGGGTATTGAGGATTGATCATTGAGGATTGAGGATTGAGGATTGAGGATTGAGGATTGAGGATTGAGGGTTGAGGATTGAAGATTGAGTATTGAGGATTGAAGATTGAGGATTGAGGATTGAGGATTGAGGATTGAGGACTGAAGATTGAGTATTAATGATTGAAGATTGATGATTGAGGATTGAGGGTTATGGATTGAGGACGAGGACTGAGGGTTGAGTATTGATGTCTGAGGTCTGAGGATTGAGGATAGAAGATTGAGTATTGAGGATTGAAGATTGAGGATTGAGGATTGAGGATTGAGGATTGAGGATTGAGGGTTGAGGATTGAGGATTGAGGATTGATGTTTGAGGTCTGAGGATTGAGGATAGAGGATTGAGAATTGAGGACTGAGGAGTGAGGATTGAGGATTGAGGATTGAGGCCTGAGGATTGAGAATTGAGAACTGAGGATGAGGACTGAGGGCTGAGGGTTGAGGTTTGAGGAATGAGGATTGGGGGTTGAGGATTGAGGATTGAGGATTGAGGATTGAGGATTGAGTACTGAAGATTGAGTATTGATGACTGAGTATTGAGGATTGAGGATTGTGGATTGAGGGTTGAGGATTGAGGATTGAAGATTGAGTATTGAGGATTGAAGATTGAGGATTGAGTATTGAGGATCGAGGATTGAGAATGAGGGCTGAGGGTTGTGGATTGAGGTTTGAGGGTTGAGGACAGAGGATTGAGGATTGATGGTTGAGTATTGGGGATTGAAGATTGAGGATTGAGGATTGAGGATTGAGGAATGAGGTTTGAGGATTGAGGATTGAAAATTGAGGACTGGGGACTGAGTGTTGAGGGTTGAGTGATGAGAATTGGTGTTTGTGGATAGAGATTTAAAGATTGCAGATTGAGTATTGAGTATTGAAAACTGTGAGTTGATGATATTCTATTGAGGATTGAGAATTGACAACTGATTGTTGTGGACTGAGGTCTGAAGATTGAGGATTAAGGATTGAGGATCCAGGATTGAGGTTTGAGGACTGAGGATTGAGGATAGAGGATTGAGGATTGAGGATTGAGGATTGAGCATTGAGGATTGAGGATTGAAGATTGAGGATTGGGTTTTGCGGATTGAACATTGAAGATTGAGGATTGAGGATTGAGGACTGAAGATTGAGTATTAATGATTGAAGATTGATGATTGAGGATTGAGGGTTATGGATTGAGGACGAGGACTGAGGGTTGAGTATTGATGTCTGAGGTCTGAGGATTGAGGATTGAGGATTGAGAATTGAGGATTGAGGATTGAGGATTGAAGATTGAGGATTGGGTGTTGAGGATTGAAGAATGAGCATTGAGGATTGAGGATTGAGGATTGAGGATTGAAGATTGAGGATTGAGGATTGAGGTTTGAGAATTGAAGATTGAGTATTGAGGATTGAAGATTGAGGATTGAGGATTGAGGATTGAGGATTGAGGATTGAGGATTGACGATTGAAGATTGAGGATTGGGTATTGAGGATTGAAGAATGAGGACTGAGGATTGAGGATTGAGGATTGAGGATTGAAGATTGAGTATTGAGGATTGAAGATTGAAGATTGAGGATTGAGGATTGAGGATTGAGGATTTAGGATTGAGGATTGAGGACTGAGGATTGAAGATTGAGGATTGATGATTGAGGATTGAGTATTGAGGATTGAGGATTGAGTATTGGGGATTGCGGATAGAACATTGAGGATTGAGGATTGAGGATTGAGGATTGGGGATTGAGGATTGAGTATCGAGCATTGAAGGTTGAAGATTGGGTATTGAGGATTGATCATTGAGGATTGAGGATTGAGGATTGAGGATTGAGGATTGAGGATTGAGGGTTGAGGATTGAAGATTGAGTATTGAGGATTGAAGATTGAGGATTGAGGATTGAGGATTGAGGATTGAGGATCGAGGATTGAGGATTGAGGATTGAGGATTGAGGACTGAGGATTGAGGATTGAATATTGAGTATTGAGGATTGAAGATTGAGGATTGAGGATTGAGGATTGAGGATTGAGGATTGAAGATTGAGGATTGATGATTGAGGATTGAGGATTGATTATTGAGGATTGAAGATTGAGTATTGAGGATTGAAGATTGAGGATTGAGGATTGAGGATTGAGGATTGAGGATTGAGGATTGAGGATTGAGGATTGAGGATTGAGGATTGAGGACTGAGGATTGAGGATTGAAGATTGAGTATTGAGGATTGAAGATTGAGGATTGAGGATTGAGGATTGAGGATTGAGGATTGAGGATTGAGGATTGAGGATTGAGGATTGAAGATTGAGGATTGAGGATTGAGGATTAAAGGTTGAGCATTGAGGATTGAAGATTGAGGATTGATGATTGAGGATTGAGGATTGAGGATTGAGGATTGAGGATTGAGTATTGAAGATTGAGGATTGATGATTGAGGATGGAGGATTGAGGATTGAGGATTGAGTATTGGGGATTGAGGATTGAAGATTGAGGATTGAGTATTGAGGATTAATGATTGAGTATTGAGGATTGAAGATTGAGAATTGAGGATTGAGGATTGAACATTGAGGACTGAGCGTTGATGGTTGAGTGATGAGAATTGATGTTTGTGGATAGAGATTTGAAGATTGCAGATTGGGTATTGAGTATTGAAAACTGTGAATTGAGGATATTCTATTGGGGATTGAGGATTGACAACTGATTGTTGAGGATTGAGGGCTGAAGATTGAGGATTCAGGATTGAGGATTCAGAATTGTGGTTTGAGGACTGAGTATTGAAGATTGAAGATTGAGTATTGGGGGTTGAGGATTGAGGATTGAGGATTGAGGATTGAGGATTGAGGATGAGGGCTGAGGGTTGAAGGTTGAGGTTTGAGGACTCAGGACTGAGGATTGAGGATTGAGAATAGAGGATTGAGGATTGAGGATTGAAGATTGAGGATAGGGTATTGAGGATTGAAGAATGAGGATGGAGGATGGGCGATTGAGGATTGAGGATTGAAGATTGAGTATTCAGGATTGGAGATTGACGATTGAGGATTGAGGATTGAGGATCGAGGATTGAGGATTGAGGATTGAAGATTGAGTATTGAGGATTGAAGATTGAGGATTGAGGACTGAGGATTGAGGATTGAGGATTGAGAATTGAAGATTGAGTTTTGGGGACTGAGTGTTGAGGGTTGAGTGATGAGGATTGATGTTTGTGGATAGAGATTTGAAGATTGCAGATTGAGTATTGAGCATTGGAACCTGTGAATTGAGGATATCCTATTGAGGATTGAGGATTGACAACTGATTGTTGAGGACTGAGGGCTGAAGATTGAGGATTCAGGATTGAGGATTCAGAATCGAGGCTTGAGGACTGAGGATTGAGGATTGAGGATTGAGGATTGAGGATTGAGGATTGAGGACTGAGGATTGTGGATTGAGGATTGAGGATTGAGTATTGAAGACTGAGGATTGGGGATTGAGGATTGAGGATTGAGGATTGAGGATTGAGGATTGACGATTGAAGATTGAGAATTGGGGACTGAGAGTTGATGGTTGAGTGATGAGAATTGATGTTTGTGGATAGAGATATGAAGATTGCAGATTGAGTATTGCGTATGGAAAACTCTGAACTGAGGATACTCTAGTGAGGATTGAGGATTGACAACTGATTGTTGAGGACTGAGTGCTGAAGATTGAGGATTCAGGATTGAGGATTCAGGACTGTTGTTTGAGGACTGTGGATTGAGGATTGAGGATTGGGGATTGAGGATTGAGGATCGAGGATTGAAGATTGAAGATTGGGTATTGAGGATTGAACATTGAGGATTGAGGATTGAGGATTGAGGATTGAGGATTGAGGATTGAAGATTGAATATTGATGATTGAAAGTTGAGGATTGAGGATTGAGCGTTGTGGATTCAGGACGAGGACTGAGGGTTGAGTATTGATGTTTGAGGTCTGCGGATTGAGGATAGAGGATTGAGAATTGAGGATTGGGGATTGAGGATTGAAGATTGAGGATTGGGTATTGAGGATTGAAGAATGAGGACTGAGGATTGAGGATTGAGGATTGAGGATTGAAGATTGAGTATTGAGGATTGAAGATTGAGGATTGAGGATTGAGGATTGAGGATTGAGGATTGAGGATTGAGGATTGAGGATTGAGGATTGAGGATTGAGGATTGAGGATTGAAGATTGAGTATTGAGGATTGAAGATTGAGGATTGAGGATTGAGGATTGAGGATTGAGGATTGAGGATTGAGGATTGAGGATTGAGGATTGAGGATTGAGTATTGAGGATTGAAGATTGAGTATTGAGGACTGAAGATTGAGGATTGAGGTTTGAGGTTTGAGGATTGAGGATTGAGGATTGAGGATTGAGGATTGAGGTTTGAAGATTGAGGATTGAGGATTGAGGATTAAAGGTTGAGCATTGAGGATTGAAGATTGAGGATTGATGATTGAGGATTGAGGATTGAGGATTGAGGATTGAGGATTGAGTATTGAAGATTGAGGATTGATGATTGAGGATGGAGGATTGGGGATTGAGGATTGAGTATTGGGTATTGAGGATTGAAGATTGAGGATTTGTTGTTGAGGATTGAAGAATGAGGATTGAGGATTGAGGATTGAGGATTGAGGATTGAAGGTTGAGTATTGAGGATTGAAGATTGAGGATTGAGGAATGGGGATTGAGGATTGAGGATTGAGGATTGAGGATTGAGGATTGACAAATGATTGTTGAGGACTGAGGGCTGAAGATTGAGGATTCAGGATTGAGGATTCAGAACTGAGGTTTGAGGACTGAGGATTGAGGATTGAGGATTGAAGATTGAATATTGATGATCGAAGATTGACGACTGAGGATTGAGGGTTGTGTATTGAGGACAAGGACTGAGGGTTGAGTACTGATGTTTGAGGTCTGAGGATTGAGGATTGAGTATTCAGAATAGAGGATTGAGGATTGAGGAATGAAGATTGAGGATTTGGTGTTGAGGATTGAAGAATGAGGATTGAGGATTGAGGATTGAGGATTGAGGATTGAAGATTGAGTATTGAGGATTGAAGATTGAGGATTGAGGATTGAGGATTGAGGATTGAGGATTGAGGATTGAGGATTGAGTATTGATGATTGAAGATTGAGGATTGATGATTGAGGACTGAGAATTGAGGATTGAGGATTAATGATTGAGTATTGAGGATTGAAGATTGAGAATTGAGGATTGAGGATTGAACATTGAGGACTGAGCGTTGTTGGTTGAGTGATGAGAATTGATGTTTGTGGATAGAGATTTGAAGATTGCAGATTGGGTACTGAGTATTGAAAACTGTGAATTGAGGATATTCTATTGGGGATTGAGGATTGACAACTGATTGTTGAGGACTGAGGGCTGAAGATTGAGGATTCAGGATTGAGGATTCAGAATTGTGGTTTGAGGACTGAGGATTGAAGATTGAAGATTGTGTATTGAGGGTTGAGGATTGAGGATTGAGGATTGAGGATTGAGGATTGAGGATGAGGGCTGAGGGTTGAAGGTTGAGGTTTGAGGACTCAGGACTGAGGATTGAGGATTGAGAATTGAGGATTGAGGATTGAGGATTGAAGATTGAGGATAGGGTATTGAGGATTGAAGAATGAGGATGGAGGATGGGCGATTGAGGATTGAGGATTGAAGATTGAGTATTCAGGATTGGAGATTGACGATTGAGGACTGAGGATTGAGGATCGAGGATTGAGGATTGAGGATTGAAGATTGAGTATTGAGGACTGAAGATTGAGGATTGAGGATTGAGGATTGAGGATTGAGGATTGAGGATTGAGGTTTGAAGATTGAGGATTGAGGATTGAGGATTAAAGGTTGAGCATTGAGGATTGAAGATTGAGTATTGATGATTGAGGATTGAGGATTGAGGATTGAGGATTGAGGATTGAGTATTGAAGATTGAGGATTGATGATTGAGGATGGAGGATTGGGAATTGAGGATTGAAGATTGTGGATTGAGGATTGAGGATTCAGGATTGAGGATTGAAGATTGAGGATTGGGCACTGAGTGTTGAGGGCTGAGTGATGAGAATTGATGTTTGTGGATAGAGATTTGACGATTGCAGATTGAGTATTGCGTATGGAAAACGCTGAACTGAGGATATTCTATTGAGGATTGAGGATTGACAACTGATTGTTGAGGACTGAGGGCTGAAGATTGAGGATTCAGTATTGAGGATTCAGGATTGTGGTTTGAGGACAGAGGATAGAGGATTGAGGATTGAGGATTGAGGATTGAGGATTGAGGATTGAAGATTGAGGATTGGGTATTGCGGATTGAATATTGAGGGTTGAGGATTGAGGATTGGGGATTCAGGATTGAGGATTCAGTATTGAGGATTCAGGATTGTGGTTCGAGGACAGAGGATTGAGGCTTGAGGATTGAGGATTGAGGATTGAGGATTGAGGATTGAGGATTGAGGATTTAAGATTGAGGATTGGGTATTGAGGATTGAACATTGAGGATTGAGGATTGAGGATTGAGGATTGAGGATTGAGTATTGGGGATTGCGGATTGAACATTGAGGATTGAGGATTGAGGATTGAGGACTGAAGATTGAATATTGATGATTGAAGATTGATGATTGAGGATTGAGCGTTGTGGATTGAGGACGAGGACTGAGTGTTGAGTATTGATGTCTGAGGTCTGAGGATTGAGGATTGAGGATTGAGAGTTGAGGATTGAGGATTGAGGACTGAAGATTGAGGATTGGGTATTGAGGATTGAAGAATGAGGATTGGGGATTGAGGATTGAGGATTGAGGATTGAAGATTGAGTATTGAGGATTGAAGATTGAGGATTGAGGACTGAGGATTGAGGATTGTGGATTGAGGATTGAGGATTGAGGATTGGGGATTGAGGATTGAAGATTGAGTATTGAGGATTGAAGATTGAGGATTGTGGATTGAGTATTGAGGATTGAGTATTGAAGATTGAGGATTGGGGATTGAGGATTGACGATTGAGGATTGAGTATTGAGGATTGAGAATTGAGGATTGAGGATTGAAGATTGAGGATTGAGGATTTAGGATTGAGGATTGTGGATTGAGGATTGAGGATTGAGTATTGAAGATTGAGGATTGGGGCTTGAGGATTGAGGATTGAGGATTGAGGATTGAGGATTGACGATTGAAGATTCAGGATTGGGGACTGAGAGCTGATGGTTGAGTGATGAGAATTGATGTTTGTGGATAGAGATATGAAGATTGCAGATTGAGTATTGCGTATGGAAAACTCTGAACTGAGGATACTCTAGTGATGATTGAGGATTGACAACTGATTGTTGAGGACTGAGGGCTGAAGATTGAGGACTCAGGATTGAGGATTCAGGACGGTGGTTTGAGGACTGTGGATTGAGGATTGAGGTTTGTGGATTGAGGATTGAGGATCGAGGATTGAAGATTGAAGATTGGGTATTGAGGATTGAACATTGAGTATTGAGGATTGAGGATTGAGGATTGAGGATTGAGGATTGAAGATTGAATATTGATGATTGAAGGTTGAGGATTGAGGATTGAGGATTGAGGATTGAGGATGAGGGCTGAGGGTTGAAGATTGAGGTTTGAGGACTCAGGACTGAGGATTGAGGATTGAGAATTGAGGATTGAGGATTGAGGATTGAAGATTGAGGATAGGGTATTGAGGATTGAAGAATGAGGATGGAGGATGGGCGATTGAGGATTGAGGACTGAAGATTGAGTATTCAGGATTGGAGATTGACGATTGAGGATTGAGGATTGGGGATCGAGAATTGAGGATTGAGGATTGAAGATTGAGTATTGAGGATTGCAGATTGAGGATTGAGGATTGAGGATTGAGGATTGAGGATTGAGAATTGAAGATTGAGTATTGGGGACTGAGTGTTGAGGGTTGAGTGATGAGGATTGATGTTTGTGGATAGAGATTTGAAGATTGCAGATAGAGTATTGAGTATTGGAACCTGTGAATTGAGGATATTCTATTGAGGATTGAGGATTGACAACTGATTGTTGAGGACTGAGGGCTGAAGATTGAGGATTCAGGATTGAGGATTCAGAATCGAGGTTCGAGGACTGAGGTTTGATGATTGAGAATTGAGGATTGAGGATTGAGGATCGAGGATTGAGTATTGAAGATTGAGGATTGATGATTGAGGATGGTGGATTGAGGATTGAGGATTGAGTATTGGGGATTGAGTATTGAAGATTGAGGATTGAGGATTGAGGATTAATGACTGAGTATTGAGGATTGAAGATTGAGAATTGAGGATTGAGGATTGAACATTAAGGACTGAGTTTTGAGGGTTGAGTGATGAGAGTTGATGTTTGTGGATAGAGATTTGAAGATTGCAGATTGGGTATTGAGTATTGAAAACTGTGAATTGAGGATATTCTATTGGGGATTGAGGATTGACAACTGATTGTTGAGGACTGAGGGCTGAAGATTGAGGATTGAGAATTGAGGATTGAGGATTGAGGATTGAAGATTGAGAATTGGGTATTGAGGATTGAAGAATGAGCATTGAGGATTGGGGATTGAGGATTGAGGATTGAGGATTGAGGATTGAGGATTGACAACTGATTGTTGAGGACTGAGGGCTGAAGATTGAGGATTCAGGATTGAGGATTCAGAATTGAGGTTTGAGGACTGAGGATTGAGGATTGAGGATTGAGGATTGAGGATTGAGGATTGAGGATTGAGGATTGAAGATTGAATATTGATGATTGAAGGTTGAGGATTGAGGATTGAGGGTCGTGGATTCAGGACGAGGACTGAGGGTTGAGTATTGATGTTTGAGGTCTGCGGATTGAGGATAGAGGATTGAGAATTGATGATTGAGGATTGAGGATTGAAGATTGAGGATTGGGTATTGAGGATTGAGAATTGAGGATTGAGGATTGAGGATTGAAGATTGAGGATTGGGTATTGAGGATTGAGGATTGAAGATTGAGGATTGAAGATTGAGGATTGAAGATTGAGGATTGAGGATTGATGATTGAGGGTTGAGGATCGAGGATTGAGGATTGAGGTCTGAATATTGAAGATTGAGGATTGAATATTGAGGATTGAGGATTGAGGACTGAGGATTGAGGATTGTGGATTGAGGATTGAGGTTTGAGTATTGAAGATTGAGGATTGGGGATTGAGGATTGAGGATTGAGGATTGAGGATTGAGGATTGAGGATTGAGTATTGGGTATTGAGGATTGAAGATTGAGGATTTGTTGTTGAGGATTGAAGAATGAGGATTGAGGATCGAGGATTGAGGATTGAGGATTGAAGGTTGAGTATTGAGGATTGAAGATTGAGGATTGAGGATTGGGGATTGAGGATTGAGGATTGAGGATTGAGGATTGAGGATGGAGGGTTGGGGATTGAGGATTGAGTATTGGGTATTGAGGATTGAAGATTGAGGATTTGTTGTTGAGGATTGAAGAATGAGGATTGAGGATTGAGGATTGAGGATTGAGGATTGAAGGTTGAGTATTGAGGATTGAAGATTGACGATTGAGGATTGGGGATTGAGGATTGAGGATTGAGGATTGAGGGTTGAGTATTGAAGTTTGAGGTCTGAGGATTGAGGATTGAGGATTGAGAATAGAGGATTGAGGATTGAGGAATGAAGATTGAGGATTTGGTGTTGAGGATTGAAGAATGAGGATTGAGGATTGAGGATTGAGGATTGAGGATTGAAGATTGAGTATTGAGGATTGAAGATTGAGGATTGAGGATTGAGAATTGAGGATTGAGGATTGAGGATTGAAGATTGAGGATTGGGTATTGAGGACTGAAGAATGAGGACTGAGGATTGAGGATTGAGGATTGAGGATTGAAGATTGAGTATTGAGGATTGAAGATTGAGGATTGAGGATTGAGGATTGAGGATTGAGGATTGAGGATTGAGGATTGAGGATTGAGGATTGAGGATTGAGGATTGAGGATTGAAGTTTGAGTATTGAGGATTGAAGATTGAGGATTGAGGATTGAGGATTGAGGATTGAGGATTGAGGATTGAGGATTGAGGATTGAGGATTGATGATTGAAGATTGAGGATTGATGATTGAGGATTGAGGATTGAGGATTGAGGATTGAGGATTGAGTATTGAAGATTGAGGATTGATGATTGAGGATGGAGGATTGGGGATTGAGGATTGAGTATTGGGTATTGAGGATTGAAGATTGAGGATTTGTTGTTGAGGATTGAAGAATGAGGATTGAGGATTGAGAATTGAGGATTAAGGATTGAAGGCTGAGTATTGAGGATTGAAGATTGAGGATTGAGGATTGGGGATTGAGGATTGAGGATTGACGATTGAGGATTGAGGATTGACAACTGATTGTTGAGGACTGAGGGCTGAAGATTGAGGATTCAGAATTGAGGATTCAGAACTGAGGTTTGAGGACTGAGGATTGAGGATTGAGGATTGAAGATTGAATATTGATGATAGAAGATTGAGGATTGAGGATTGAGGGTTGTGTATTGAGGACAAGGACTGAGGGTTGAGTATTGATGTTTGAGGTCTGGGGATTGAGGATTGAGTATTCAGAATAGAGGATTGAGGATTGAGGAATGAAGATTGAGGATTTGGTGTTGAGGATTGAAGAATGAGGATTGAGGATTGAGGATTGAGGATTGAGGATTGAAGATTGAGTATTGAGGATTGAAGATTGAGGATTGAGGATTGAGGATTGAGGATTGAGGATTGAGGATTGAGGATTGAAGATTGAGTATTGATGATTGAAGATTGAGGATTGATGATTGAGGATTGAGGATTGAGGATTGAGGATTAATGATTGCGTATTGAGGATTGAAGATTGAGAATTGAGGATTGAGGATTGAACATTGAGGACTGAGCGTTGATGGTTGAGTGATGAGAATTGATGTTTGTGGATAGAGATTTGAAGATTGCAGATTGGGTATTGAGTATTGAAAACTGTGAATTGAGGATATTCTATTGTGGATTGAGGATTGACAACTGATTGTTGAGGACTGAGGGCTGAAGGTTGAGGATTCAGGATTGAGGATTCAGAATTGTGGTTTGAGGACTGAGGATTGAAGATTGAAGATTGAGTATTGAGGGTTGAGCATTGAGGATTGAGGATTGAGGATTGAGGATTGAGGATGAGGGCTGAGGGTTGAAGGTTGAGGTTTGAGGACTCAGGACTGAGGATTGAGGATTGAGAATTGAGGATTGAGGATTGAGGATTGAAGATTGAGGATAGGGTATTGAGGATTGAAGAATGAGGATGGAGGATGGGCGATTGAGGATTGAGGATTGAAGATTGAGTATTCAGGATTGGAGATTGACGATTGAGGATTGAGGATTGAGGATCGAGGATTGAGGATTGAGGATTGAAGATTGAGTATTGAGGATTGAAGATTGAGGATTGAGGATTGAGGATTGAGGATTGAGAATTGAGAATTGAAGATTGTGTTTTGGGGACTGAGTGTTGAGGGTTGAGTGATGAGGATTGATGTTTCTGGATAGAGATTTGAAGATTGCAGATTGAGTATTGAGTATTGGAACCTGTGAATTGAGGATATTCTATTGAGGATTGAGGATTGACAACTGATTGTTGAGGACTGAGGGCTGAAGATTGAGGATTCAGGATTGAGGATACAGAATCGAGGCTTGAGGACTGAGGATTGAGGATTGAGGATTGGGGATTGAGGATTGAGGATTGAGGATTGAGTATTGAGGATTGAAGATTGAGGATTGAGGATTGAGGATTGAGGATTGAGGATTGAGGATTGAGGATTGAGGATTGAGGATTGAGGATTGAAGATTGAGGATTGAAGACTGAGGATTGATGATTGAGGGTTGAGGATCGAGGATTGAGGATTGAGGTATGAATATTGAAGATTGAGGATTGAATATTGAGGATTGAGGATTGAGGATTGAGGATTGAGGATTGTGGATTGAGGATTGAGGTTTGAGTATTGAAGATTGAGGATTGGGGATTGAGGATTGAGGATTGAGGATTGAGGATTGAGGATTGAGGATTGAGTATTGGGTATTGAGGATTGAAGATTGAGGATTTGTTGTTGAGGATTGAAGAATGAGGATTGAGGATCGAGGATTGAGGATTGAGGATTGAAGGTTGAGTATTGAGGATTGAAGATTGAGGATTGAGGATTGGGGATTGAGGATTGAGGATTGAGGATTGAGGATTGAGGATTGACAACTGATTGTTGAGGACTGAGGGCTGAAGATTGAGGATTCAGGATTGAGGATTCAGAATTGAGGTTTGAGGAGTGAGGATTGAGGATTGAGGATTGAAGATTGAATATTGATGATCGAAGATTGAGGATTGAGGATTGAAGATTGAGTATTGAGGATTGAAGGTTGAGGATTGAGGATTGGGTATTGAGGATTGAAGAATGAGGACTGAGGATTGAGGATTGAGGATTGAGGATTGAAGATTGAGGATTGAGGATTGAGGATTGAGGATTGAGGATTGAGGATTGACGATTGAGTATTGAGGACTGAAGATTGAGGATTGAGGATTGAGGATTGAGGATTGAGGATTGAGGATTGAGGATTGAGGATTGAGGATTGAGGATTGAGTATTGAGGATTGAAGATTGAGTATTGAGGACTGAAGATTGAGGATTGAGGATTGAGGATTGAGGATTGAGGATTGAGGATTGAGGATTGAGGATTGAGGTTTGAAGATTGAGGATTGAGGCTTGAGGATTAAAGGTTGAGCATTGAGGATTGAAGATTGAGTATTGATGATTGAGGATTGAGGATTGAGGATTGAGGATTGAGGATTGAGTACTGAAGATTGAGGATTGATGATTGAGGATGGAGGGTTGGGGATTGAGGATTGAGTATTGGGTATTGAGGATTGAAGATTGAGGATTTGTTGTTGAGGATTGAAGAATGAGGATTGAGGATTGAGGATTGAGGATTGAGGATTGAAGGTTGAGTATTGAGGATTGAAGATTGACGATTGAGGATTGGGGATTGAGGATTGAGGATTGAGGATTGAGGGTTGAGTATTGAAGTTTGAGGTCTGAGGATTGAGGATTGAGGATTGAGAATAGAGGATTGAGGATTGAGGAATGAAGATTGAGGATTTGGTGTTGAGGATTGAAGAATGAGGATTGAGGATTGAGGATTGAGGATTGAGGATTGAAGATTGAGTATTGAGGATTGAAGATTGAGGATTGAGGATTGAGGATTGAGGATTGAGGATTGAGGATTGAGGATTGAAGATTGAGTATTGATGATTGAAGATTGAGGATTGAGGATTGATGACTGAGTATTGAGGATTGAAGATTGAGGATTCAGGATTGAGGATTGAGGATAAGGGATGAGGATTGAGGATTGAGGGTTGTGGATTGGGGACCACGACTGAGGGTTGAATATTGATGTTTGAGGTCTGAGGATTGAGGATTGAGGATTGAGAATAGATGATTGAGGATAGAGGATTGAAGATTGAGGATTGGGTATTGAGGATTGAAGAATTAGGATTGAGGATTGAGGATTGAGGCCTGAGGATTGAGAATTGAGAACTGAGGGTGAGGACTGAGGGCTGAGGGTTGAGGTTTGAGGAATGAGGACTAACGATTGAGGATTGAGGATTGAAGATTGAGTATTGAGGATTGAAGATTGTGGATTGAGGATTGAGGATTGAGGATTGAGGATTGAAGGTTGAGGATTGAAGACTGAGGATTGATGATTGAGGATTGAGGATTGAGGATTGAGGATTGAGGATTGAGGACTGAATATTGAAGATTGAGGATTGATGATTTAGGATTGAGTATTGAGGATTGAGGATTGAGTATTGGGGATTGCGGATTGAATATTGAGGATTGAGGATTGAGGATTGAGGATTGAGGATTGAGGATTGAGGATTGTGGATTGAGGATTGAGGATTGAGTATTGAAGATTGAGGATTGGGGATTGAGGATTGAGGATTGAGGATTGAGGATTGAGGATTGACGATTGAAGATTGAGAATTGGGGACTGAGAGTTGATGGTTGAGTGATGAGAATTGATGTTTGTGGATAGAGATATGCAGATTGCAGATTGAGTACTGCGTATGGAAAACTCTGAACTGAGGATACTCTAGTGAGGATTGAGGATTGACAACTGATTGTTGAGGACTGAGTGCTGAAGATTGAGGATTCAGGATTGAGGATTCAGGACTGTTGTTTGAGGACTGTGGATTGAGGATTGAGGATTGGCGATTGAGGATTGAGGATCGAGGATTGAAGATTGAAGATTGGGTATTGAGGATTGAACATTGAGGGTTGAGGATTGAGGATTGAGGGTTGAGGATTGAGGATTGAAGATTGAATATTGATGATTGAAGGTTGAGGATTGAGGATTGAGGGTTGTGGATTCAGGACGAGGACTGAGGGTTGAGTATTGATGTTTGAGGTCTGCGGATTGAGGATAGAGGATTGAGAATTGAGGATTGAGGATTGAGGATTGAAGAATGAGGATTGGGTATTGAGGATTGAAGAATGAGGACTGAGGATTGAGGATTGAGGATTGAGGATTGAAGATTGAGTATTGAGGATTGAAGATTGAGGATTGAGGATTGAGGATTGAGGATTGAGGATTGAGGATTGAGGATTGAGGATTGAGGATTGAGGATTGAGGATTGAGGATTGAAGATTGAGTATTGAGGATTGAAGATTGAGGATTGAGGATTGAGGATTGAGGATTGAGGATTGAGGATTGAGGATTGAGGATTGAGGATTGATGATTGAAGATTGAGGATTGATGATTGAGGATTGAGGATTGAGGATTGAGGATTGAGGATTGAGTATTGAAGATTGAGGATTGATGATTGAGGATGGAGGATTGGGGATTGAGGATTGAGTATTGGGTATTGAGGATTGAAGATTGAGGATTTGTTGTTGAGGATTGAAGAATGAGGATTGAGGATTGAGAATTGAGGATTGAGGATTGAAGGTTGAGTATTGAGGATTGAAGATTGAGGATTGAGGATTGGGGATTGAGGATTGAGGATTGAGGATTGAGGATTGAGGATTGACAACTGATTGTTGAGGACTGAGGGCTGAAGATTGAGGATTCAGGATTGAGGATTCAGAACTGAGGTTTGAGGACTGAGGATTGAGGATTGAGGATTGAAGATTGAATATTGATGATCGAAGATTGAGGATTGAGGATTGAGGGTTGTGTATTGAGGACAAGGACTGAGGGTTGAGTATTGATGTTTGAGGTCTGAGGATTGAGGATTGAGTATTCAGAATAGAGGATTGAGGATTGAGGAATGAAGATTGAGGATTTGGTCTTGAGGATTGAAGAATGAGGATTGAGGATTGAGGATTGAGGATTGAGGATTGAAGATTGAGTATTGAGGATTGAAGATTGAGGATTGAGGATTGTGGATTGAGGATTGAGGATTGAGGATTGAGGATTGAAATTGAGTATTGATGATTGAAGATTGAGGAGTGATGATTGAGGATTGAGGATTGAGGATTGAGGATTAATGATTGCGTATTGAGGATTGAAGATTGAGAATTGAGGATTGAGGATTGAACATTGAGGACTGAGCGTTGATGGTTGAGTGATGAGAATTGATGTTTGTGGATAGAGATTTGAAGATTGCAGATTGGGTATTGAGTATTGAAAACTGTGAATTGAGGATATTCTATTGGGGATTGAGGATTGACAACTGATTGTTGAGGACTGAGGGCTGAAGATTGAGGATTCAGGATTGAGGATTCAGAATTGTGGTTTGAGGACTGAGGATTGAAGATTGAAGATTGAGTATTGAGGGTTGAGGATTGAGGTTTGAGGATTGAGGATTGAGGATTGAGGATGAGGGCTGAGGGTTGAAGGTTGAGGTTTGAGGACACAGGACTGAGGATTGAGGATTGAGAATTGAGGATTGAGGATTGAGGATTGAAGATTGAGGATAGGGTATTGAGGATTGAAGAATGAGGATGGAGGATGGGCGATTGAGGATTGAGGATTGAAGATTGAGTATTCAGGATTGGAGATTGACGATTGAGGATTGAGGATTGAGGATCGAGGATTGAGGATTGAGGATTGAAGGTTGAGTATTGAGGATTGAAGATTGAGGATTGAGGATTGAGGATTGAGGATTGAGGATTGAGAATTGAAGATTGAGTTTTGGGGACTGAGTGTTGAGGGTTGAGTGATGAGGATTGATGTTTCTGGATAGAGATTTGAAGATTGCAGATAGAGTATTGAGTATTGGAACCTGTGAATTGAGGATATTCTATTGAGGATTGAGGATTGACAACTGATTGTTGAGGACTGAGGGCTGAAGATTGAGGATTCAGGATTGAGGATTCAGAATCGAGGTTCGAGGACTGAGGTTTGATGATTGAGGATTGAGGATTGAGGATTGAGGATTGAGGATTGAGTATTGAAGATTGAGGATTGATGATTGAGGATGGTGGAGTGAGGATTGAGGATTGAGTATTGGGGATTGAGTATTGAAGATTCAGGATTGAGGATTGAGGATTAATGACTGAGTATTGAGGATTGAAGATTGAGAATTGAGGATTGAGGATTGAACATTGAGGACTGAGTGTTGAGGGTTGAGTGATGAGAGTTGATGTTTGTGGATAGAGATTTGAAGATTGCAGATTGGGTATTGAGTATTGAAAACTGTGAATTGAGGATATTCTATTTGGGATTGAGGATTGACAACTGATTGTTGAGGACTGAGGTCTGAAGATTGAGGATTGAGAATTGAGGATTGAGGATTGAGGATTGAAGATTGAGAATTGGGTATTGAGGATTGAGGAATGAGGATTGAGGATTGAGGGTTGTGGATTGGGTACCAGGACTGAGGGTTGAATATCGATGTTTGAGGTCTGAGGATTGAGGATTGAGGATTGAGAATAGATGATTGAGGATTGAGGATTGAAGATTGAGCATTGGGTATTGAGGATTGAAGAATTAGGATTGAGGATTGAGGATTGAGGCCTGAGGATTGAGAATTGAGAACTGAGGGTGAGGACTGAGGGCTGAGGGTTGAGGTTTGAGGAATGAGGACTAACGATTGAGGATTGAGGATTGAAGATTGAGTATTGAGGATTGAAGATTGTGGATTGAGGATTGAGGATTGAGGATTGAGGATTGAAGGTTGAGGATTGAAGACTGAGGATTGATGATTGAGGATTGAGGATTGAGGATTGAGGATTGAGGATTGAGGACTGAATATTGAAGATTGAGGATTGATGATTGAGGATTGAGTATTGAGGATTGAGGATTGAGTATTGGGGATTGCGGATTGAATATTGAGGATTGAGGATTGAGGATTGAGGATTGAGGATTGAGGATTGTGGATTGAGGATTGAGGATTGAGTATTGAAGATTGAGGATTGGGGATTGAGGATTGAGGATTGAGGACTGAGGATTGAGGATTGACGATTGAAGATTGAGAATTGGGGACTGCGAGTTGATGGTTGAGTGATGAGAATTGATGTTTGTGGATAGAGATATGAAGATTGCAGATTGAGTATTGCGTATGGAAAACTCTGAACTGACGATACTCTAGTGAGGATTGAGGATTGACAACTGATTGTTGAGGACTGAGTGCTGAAGATTGAGGATTCAGGATTGAGGATTCAGGACTGTTGTTTGAGGACTGTGGATTGAGGATTGAGGATTGGGGATTGAGGATTGAGGATCGAGGATTGAAGATTGAAGATTGGGTATTGAGGATTGAACATTGAGGGTTGAGGATTGAGGATTGAGGGTTGAGGATTGAGGATTGAAGATTGAATATTGATGATTGAAGGTTGAGGATTGAGGATTGAGGGTTGTGGATTCAGGACGAGGACTGAGGGTTGAGTATTGATGTTTGAGGTCTGCGGATTGAGGATAGAGGATTGAGAATTGAGGATTGAGGATTGAGGATTGAAGATTGAGGATTGGGTATTGAGGACTGAAGAATGAGGACTGAGGATTGAGGATTGAGGATTGAGGATTGAAGATTGAGTATTGAGGATTGAAGATTGAGGATTGAGGATTGAGGATTGAGGATTGAGGATTGAGGATTGAGGATTGAGGATTGAGGATTGAGGATTGAGGATTGAGGATTGAAGTTTGAGTATTGAGGATGGAAGATTGAGGATTGAGGATTGAGGATTGAGGATTGAGGATTGAGGATTGAGGATTGAGGATTGAGGATTGATGATTGAAGATTGAGGATTGATGATTGAGGATTGAGGATTGAGGATTGAGGATTGAGGATTGAGTATTGAAGATTGAGGATTGATGATTGAGGATGGAGGATTGGGGATTGAGGATTGAGTATTGGGTATTGAGGATTGAAGATTGAGGATTTGTTGTTGAGGATTGAAGAATGAGGATTGAGGATTGAGAATTGAGGATTGAGGATTGAAGGTTGAGTATTGAGGATTGAAGATTGAGGATTGAGGATTGGGGATTGAGGATTGAGGATTGACGATTGAGGATTGAGGATTGACAACTGATTGTTGTGGACTGAGGGCTGAAGATTGAGGATTCAGAATTGAGGATTCAGAACTGAGGTTTGAGGACTGAGGATTGAGGATTGAGGATTGAAGATTGAATATTGATGATAGAAGATTGAGGATTGAGGATTGAGGGTTGTGTATTGAGGACAAGGACTGAGGGTTGAGTATTGATGTTTGAGGTCTGGGGATTGAGGATTGAGTATTCAGAATAGAGGATTGAGGATTGAGGAATGAAGATTGAGGATTTGGTGTTGAGGATTGAAGAATGAGGATTGAGGATTGAGGATTGAGGATTGAGGATTGAAGATTGAGTATTGAGGATTGAAGATTGAGGATTGAGGATTGAGGATTGAGGATTGAGGATTGAGGATTGAGGATTGAAGATTGAGTATTGATGATTGAAGATTGAGGATTGATGATTGAGGATTGAGGATTGAGGATTGAGGATTAATGATTGCGTATTGAGGATTGAAGATTGAGAATTGAGGATTGAGGATTGAACATTGAGGACTGAGCGTTGATGGTTGAGTGATGAGAATTGATGTTTGTGGATAGAGATTTGAAGATTGCAGATTGGGTATTGAGTATTGAAAACTGTGAATTGAGGATATTCTATTGTGGATTGAGGATTGACAACTGATTGTTGAGGACTGAGGGCTGAAGGTTGAGGATTCAGGATTGAGGATTCAGAATTGTGGTTTGAGGACTGAGGATTGAAGATTGAAGATTGAGTATTGAGGGTTGAGGATTGAGGATTGAGGATTGAGGATTGAGGATTGAGGATGAGGGCTGAGGGTTGAAGGTTGAGGTTTGAGGACTCAGGACTGAGGATTGAGGATTGAGAATTGAGGATTGAGGATTGAGGATTGAAGATTGAGGATAGGGTATTGAGGATTGAAGAATGAGGATGGAGGATGGGCGATTGAGGATTGAGGATTGAAGATTGAGTATTCAGGATTGGAGATTGACGATTGAGGATTGAGGATTGAGGATCGAGGATTGAGGATTGAGGATTGAAGATTGAGTATTGAGGATTGAAGATTGAGGATTGAGGATTGAGGATTGAGGATTGAGGATTGAGAATTGAGAATTGAAGATTGTGTTTTGGGGACTGAGTGTTGAGGGTTGAGTGATGAGGATTGATGTTTCTGGATAGAGATTTGAAGATTGCAGATTGAGTATTGAGTATTGGAACCTGTGAATTGAGGATATTCTATTGAGGATTGAGGATTGACAACTGATTGTTGAGGACTGAGGGCTGAAGATTGAGGATTCAGGATTGAGGATACAGAATCGAGGCTTGAGGACTGAGGATTGAGGATTGAGGATTGGGGATTGAGGATTGAGGATTGAGGATTGAGTATTGAGGATTGAAGATTGAGGATTGAGGATTGAGGATTGAGGATTGAGGATTGAGGATTGAGGATTGAGGATTGAGGATTGAAGATTGAGGATTGAAGACTGAGGATTGATGATTGAGGGTTGAGGATCGAGGATTGAGGATTGAGGTCTGAATATTGAAGATTGAGGATTGAATATTGAGGATTGAGGATTGAGGATTGAGGATTGAGGATTGTGGATTGAGGATTGAGGTTTGAGTATTGAAGATTGAGGATTGGGGATTGAGGATTGAGGATTGAGGATTGAGGATTGAGGGTTGAGGATTGAGTATTGGGTATTGAGGATTGAAGATTGAGGATTTGTTGTTGAGGATTGAAGAATGAGGATTGAGGATCGAGGATTGAGGATTGAGGATTGAAGGTTGAGTATTGAGGATTGAAGATTGAGGATTGAGGATTGGGGATTGAGGATTGAGGATTGAGGATTGAGGATTGAGGATTGACAACTGATTGTTGAGGACTGAGGGCTGAAGATTGAGGATTCAGGATTGAGGATTCAGAATTGAGGTTTGAGGAGTGAGGATTGAGGATTGAGGATTGAAGATTGAATATTGATGATCGAAGATTGAGGATTGAGGATTGAGGGTTGTGTATTGAGGACAAGGACTGAGGGTTGAGTATTGATGTTTGAGGTCTGAGGGTTGAGGATTGAGTATTCAGAATAGAGGATTGAGGATTGAGGAATGAAGATTGAGGATTTGGTGTTGTGGATTGAAGAATGAGGATTGAGGATTGAGGATTGAGGATTGAGGATTGAAGATTGAGTATTGAGGATTGAAGGTTGAGGATTGAGGATTGGGTATTGAGGATTGAAGAATGAGGACTGAGGATTGAGGATTGAGGATTGAGGATTGAAGATTGAGGATTGAGGATTGAGGATTGAGGATTGAGGATTGAGGATTGAGGATTGATGATTGAGTATTGAGGACTGAAGATTGAGGATTGAGGATTGAGGATTGAGGATTGAGGATTGAGGATTGAGGATTGAGGATTGAGGATTGAGGATTGAGTATTGAGGATTGAAGATTGAGTATTGAGGACTGAAGATTGAGGATTGAGGACTGAGGATTGAGGATTGAGGATTGAGGATTGAGGATTGAGGATTGAGGTTTGAAGATTGAGGATTGAGGCTTGAGGATTAAAGGTTGAGCATTGAGGATTGAAGATTGAGTATTGATGATTGAGGATTGAGGATTGAGGATTGAGGATTGAGGATTGAGTACTGAAGATTGAGGATTGATGATTGAGGATGGAGGGTTGGGGATTGAGGATTGAGTATTGGGTATTGAGGATTGAAGATTGAGGATTTGTTGTTGAGGATTGAAGAATGAGGATTGAGGATTGAGGATTGAGGATTGAGGATTGAAGGTTGAGTATTGAGGATTGAAGATTGACGATTGAGGATTGGGGATTGAGGATTGAGGATTGAGGATTGAGGGTTGAGTATTGAAGTTTGAGGTCTGAGGATTGAGGATTGAGGATTGAGAATAGAGGATTGAGGATTGAGGAATGAAGATTGAGGATTTGGTGTTGAGGATTGAAGAATGAGGATTGAGGATTGAGGATTGAGGATTGAGGATTGAAGATTGAGTATTGAGGATTGAAGATTGAGGATTGAGGATTGAGAATTGAGGATTGAGGATTGAGGATTGAAGATTGAGGATTGGGTATTGAGGACTGAAGAATGAGGACTGAGGATTGAGGATTGAGGATTGAGGATTGAAGATTGAGTATTGAGGATTGAAGATTGAGGATTGAGGATTGAGGATTGAGGATTGAGGATTGAGGATTGAGGATTGAGGATTGAGGATTGAGGATTGAGGATTGAGGATTGAAGTTTGAGTATTGAGGATTGAAGATTGAGGATTGAGGATTGAGGATTGAGGATTGAGGATTGAGGATTGAGGATTGAGGATTGGGGATTGATGATTGAAGATTGAGGATTGATGATTGAGGATTGAGGATTGAGGATTGAGGATTGAGGATTGAGTATTGAAGATTGAGGATTGATGATTGAGGATGGAGGATTGGGGATTGAGGATTGAGTATTGGGTATTGAGGATTGAAGATTGAGGATTTGTTGTTGAGGATTGAAGAATGAGGATTGAGGATTGAGAATTGAGGATTGAGGATTGAAGGTTGAGTATTGAGGATTGAAGATTGAGGATTGAGGATTGGGGATTGAGGATTGAGGATTGACGATTGAGGATTGAGGATTGACAACTGATTGTTGAGGACTGAGGGCTGAAGATTGAGGATTCAGAATTGAGGATTCAGAACTGAGGTTTGAGGACTGAGGATTGAGGATTGAGGATTGAAGATTGAATATTGATGATAGAAGATTGAGGATTGAGGATTGAGGGTTGTGTATTGAGGACAAGGACTGAGGGTTGAGTATTGATGTTTGAGGTCTGGGGATTGAGGATTGAGTATTCAGAATAGAGGATTGAGGATTGAGGAATGAAGATTGAGGATTTGGTGTTGAGGATTGAAGAATGAGGATTGAGGATTGAGGATTGAGGATTGAGGATTGAAGATTGAGTATTGAGGATTGAAGATTGAGGATTGAGGATTGAGGATTGAGGATTGAGGATTGAGGATTGAGGATTGAAGATTGAGTATTGATGATTGAAGATTGAGGATTGAGGATTGATGATTGAGGATTGAGGATTGAGGATTGAGGATTAATGATTGCGTATTGAGGATTGAAGATTCAGAATTGAGGATTGAGGATTGAACATTGAGGACTGAGCGTTGATGGTTGAGTGATGAGAATTGATGTTTGTGGATAGAGATTTGAAGATTGCAGATTGGGTATTGAGTATTGAAAACTGTGAATTGAGGATATTCTATTGTGGATTGAGGATTGACAACTGATTGTTGAGGACTGAGGGCTGAAGGTTGAGGATTCAGGATTCAGGATTCAGAATTGTGGTTTGAGGACTGAGGATTGAAGATTGAAGATTGAGTATTGAGGGTTGAGGATTGAGGATTGAGGATTGAGGATTGAGGATTGAGGATGAGGGCTGAGGGTTGAAGGTTGAGGTTTGAGGACTCAGGACTGAGGATTGAGGATTGAGAATTGAGGATTGAGGATTGAGGATTGAAGATTGAGGATAGGGTATTGAGGATTGAAGAATGAGGATGGAGGATGGGCGATTGAGGATTGAGGATTGAAGATTGAGTATTCAGGATTGGAGATTGACGATTGAGGATTGAGGATTGAGGATCGAGGATTGAGGATTGAGGATTGAAGATTGAGTATTGAGGATTGAAGATTGAGGATTGAGGATTGAGGATTGAGGATTGAGAATTGAGAATTGAAGATTGTGTTTTGGGGACTGAGTGTTGAGGGTTGAGTGATGAGGATTGATGTTTCTGGATAGAGATTTGAAGATTGCAGATTGAGTATTGAGTATTGGAACCTGTGAATTGAGGATATTCTATTGAGGATTGAGGATTGACAACTGATTGTTGAGGACTGAGGGCTGAAGATTGAGGATTCAGGATTGAGGATACAGAATCGAGGCTTGAGGACTGAGGATTGAGGATTGAGGATTGGGGATTGAGGATTGAGGATTGAGGATTGAGTATTGAGGATTGAAGATTGAGGATTGAGGATTGAGGATTGAGGATTGAGGATTGAGGATTGAGGATTGAGGATTGAGGATTGAAGATTGAGGATTGAAGACTGAGGATTGATGATTGAGGGTTGAGGATCGAGGATTGAGGATTGAGGTCTGAATATTGAAGATTGAGGATTGAATATTGAGGATTGAGTATTGAGGATTGAGGATTGAGGATTGTGGATTGAGGATTGAGGTTTGAGTATTGAAGATTGAGGATTGGGGATTGAGGATTGAGGATTGAGGATTGAGGATTGAGGATTGAGGATTGAGTATTGGGTATTGAGGATTGAAGATTGAGGATTTGTTGTTGAGGATTGAAGAATGAGGATTGAGGATCGAGGATTGAGGATTGAGGATTGAAGGTTGAGTATTGAGGATTGAAGATTGAGGATTGAGGATTGGGGATTGAGGATTGAGGATTGACAACTGATTGTTGAGGACTGAGGGCTGAAGATTGAGGATTCAGGATTGAGGATTCAGAATTGAGGTTTGAGGAGTGAGGATTGAGGATTGAGGATTGAAGATTGAATATTGATGATCGAAGATTGAGGATTGAGGATTGAGGGTTGTGTATTGAGGACAAGGACTGAGGGTTGAGTATTGATGTTTGAGGTCTGAGGGTTGAGGATTGAGTATTCAGAATAAAGGATTGAGGATTGAGGAATGAAGATTGAGGATTTGGTGTTGTGGATTGAAGAATGAGGATTGAGGATTGAGGATTGAGGATTGAGGATTGAAGATTGAGTATTGAGGATTGAAGGTTGAGGATTGAGGATTGGGTATTGAGGATTGAAGAATGAGGACTGAGGATTGAGGATTGAGGATTGAGGATTGAAGATTGAGGATTGAGGATTGAGGATTGAGGATTGAGGATTGAGGATTGACGATTGAGTATTGAGGACTGAAGATTGAGGATTGAGGATTGAGGATTGAGGATTGAGGATTGAGGATTGAGGATTGAGGATTGAGGATTGAGGATTGAGTATTGAGGATTGAAGATTGAGTATTGAGGACTGAAGATTGAGGATTGAGGATTGAGGATTGAGGATTGAGGATTGAGGATTGAGGATTGAGGATTGAGGTTTGAAGATTGAGGATTGAGGCTTGAGGATTAAAGGTTGAGCATTGAGGATTGAAGATTGAGTATTGATGATTGAGGATTGAGGATTGAGGATTGAGGATTGAGGATTGAGTACTGAAGATTGAGGATTGATGATTGAGGATGGAGGGTTGGGGATTGAGGATTGAGTATTGGGTATTGAGGATTGAAGATTGAGGATTTGTTGTTGAGGATTGAAGAATGAGGATTGAGGATTGAGGATTGAGGATTGAGGATTGAAGGTTGAGTATTGAGGATTGAAGATTGACGATTGAGGATTGGGGATTGAGGATTGAGGATTGAGGATTGAGGGTTGAGTATTGAAGTTTGAGGTCTGAGGATTGAGGATTGAGGATTGAGAATAGAGGATTGAGGATTGAGGAATGAAGATTGAGGATTTGGTGTTGAGGATTGAAGAATGAGGATTGAGGATTGAGGATTGAGGATTGAGGATTGAAGATTGAGTATTGAGGATTGAAGATTGAGGATTGAGGATTGAGGATTGAGGATTGAGGATTGAGGATTGAGGATTGAAGATTGAGTATTGATGATTGAAGATTGAGGATTGAGGATTGATGACTGAGTATTGAGGATTGAAGATTGAGGATTCAGGATTGAGGATTGAGGATTGAGGAATGAGGATTGAGGATTGAGGGTTGTGGATTGGGGACCACGACTGAGGGTTGAATATTGATGTTTGAGGTCTGAGGATTGAGGATTGAGGATTGAGAATAGATGATTGAGGATTGAGGATTGAAGATTGAGGATTGGGTATTGAGGATTGAAGAATTAGGATTGAGGATTGAGGATTGAGGCCTGAGGATTGAGAATTGAGAACTGAGGGTGAGGACTGAGGGCTGAGGGTTGAGGTTTGAGGAATGAGGACTAACGATTGAGGATTGAGGATTGAAGATTGAGTATTGAGGATTGAAGATTGTGGATTGAGGATTGGGGATTGAGGATTGAGGATTGAAGGTTGAGGATTGAAGACTGAGGATTGATGATTGAGGATTGAGGATTGAGGATTGAGGATTGAGGATTGAGGACTGAATATTGAAGATTGAGGATTGATGATTTAGGATTGAGTATTGAGGATTGAGGATTGAGTATTGGGGATTGCGGATTGAATATTGAGGATTGAGGATTGAGGATTGAGGATTGAGGATTGAGGATTGTGGATTGAGGATTGAGGATTGAGTATTGAAGATTGAGGATTGGGGATTGAGGATTGAGGATTGAGGATTGAGGATTGAGGATTGACGATTGAAGATTGAGAATTGGGGACTGAGAGTTGATGGTTGAGTGATGAGAATTGATGTTTGTGGATAGAGATATGCAGATTGCAGATTGAGTACTGCGTATGGAAAACTCTGAACTGAGGATACTCTAGTGAGGATTGAGGATTGACAACTGATTGTTGAGGACTGAGTGCTGAAGATTGAGGATTCAGGATTGAGGATTCAGGACTGTTGTTTGAGGACTGTGGATTGAGGATTGAGGATTGGCGATTGAGGATTGAGGATCGAGGATTGAAGATTGGGTATTGAGGATTGAACATTGAGGGTTGAGGATTGAGGATTGAGGGTTGAGGATTGAGGATTGAAGATTGAATATTGATGATTGAAGGTTGAGGATTGAGGATTGAGGGTTGTGGATTCAGGACGAGGACTGAGGGTTGAGTATTGATGTTTGAGGTCTGCGGATTGAGGATAGAGGATTGAGAATTGAGGATTGAGGATTGAGGATTGAAGAATGAGGATTGGGTATTGAGGATTGAAGAATGAGGACTGAGGATTGAGGATTGAGGATTGAGGATTGAAGATTGAGTATTGAGGATTGAAGATTGAGGATTGAGGATTGAGGATTGAGGATTGAGGATTGAGGATTGAGGATTGAGGATTGAGGATTGAGGATTGAGGATTGAGGATTGAGGATTGAGGATTGAGGATTGAAGATTGAGTATTGAGGATTGAAGATTGAGGATTGAGGATTGAGGATTGAGGATTGAGGATAGAGGATTGAGGATTGAGGATTGAGGATTGATGATTGAAGATTGAGGATTGATGATTGAGGATTGAGGATTGAGGATTGAGGATTGAGGATTGAGTATTGAAGATTGAGGATTGATGATTGAGGATGGAGGATTGGGGATTGAGGATTGAGTATTGGGTATTGAGGATTGAAGATTGAGGATTTGTTGTTGAGGATTGAAGAATGAGGATTGAGGATTGAGGATTGAGGATTGAGGATTGAAGGTTGAGTATTGAGGATTGAAGATTGAGGATTGAGGATTGGGGATTGAGGATTGAGGATTGAGGATTGAGGTTTGAGGACTGTGGATTGAGGATTGAGGATTGAAGATTGAATATTGATGATTGAAGATTGAGGATTGAGGATTGAGGGTTGTGTATTGAGGACAAGGACTGAGGGTTGAGTATTGATGTTTGAGGTCTGAGGATTGAGGATTGAGTATTCAGAATAGAGGATTGAGGATTGAGGAATGAAGATTGAGGATTTGGTGTTGAGGATTGAAGAATGAGGATTGATGATTGAGGATTGAGGATTGAGGATTGAAGATTGAGTATTGAGGATTGAAGATTGAGGATTGAGGATTGAGGATTGAGGATTGAGGATTGAGGATTGAGGATTGAAGATTGAGTATTGATGATTGAAGATTGAGGATTGATGATTGAGGATTGAGGATTGAGGATTGAGGATTAATGATTGCGTATTGAGGATTGAAGATTGAGAGTTGAGGATTGAGGATTGAACATTGAGGACTGAGCGTTGATGGTTGAGTGATGAGAATTGATGTTTGTGGATAGAGATTTGAAGATTGCAGATTGGGTATTGAGTATTGAAAACTGTGAATTGAGGATATTCTATTGGGGATTGAGGATTGACAACTGATTGTTGAGGACTGAGGGCTGAAGATTGAGGATTCAGGATTGAGGATTCAGAATTGTGGTTTGAGGACTGAGGATTGAAGATTGAAGATTGTGTATTGAGGGTTGAGGATTGAGGATTGAGGATTGAGGATTGAGGATTGAGGATGAGGGCTGAGGGTTGAAGGTTGAGGTTTGAGGACTCAGGACTGAGGATTGAGGATTGAGAATTGAGGATTGAGGATTGAGGATTGAAGATTGAGGATAGGGTATTGAGGATTGAAGAATGAGGATGGAGGATGGGCGATTGAGGATTGAGGATTGAAGATTGAGTATTCAGGATTGGAGATTGACGATTGAGGATTGAGGATTGAGGATCGAGGATTGAGGATTGAGGATTGAAGATTGAGTATTGAGGATTGAAGATTGAGGATTGAGGATTGAGGATTGAGGATTGAGGATTGAGAATTGAAGATTGAGTTTTGGGGACTGAGTGTTGAGGGTTGAGTGATGAGGATTGATGTTTCTGGATAGAGATTTGAAGATTGCAGATTGAGTATTGAGTATTGGAACCTGTGAATTGAGGATATTCTATTGAGGATTGAGGATTGACAACTGATTGTTGAGGACTGAGGGCTGAAGATTGAGGATTCAGGATTGAGGATTCAGAATCGAGGCTTGAGGACTGAGGATTGAGGATTGAGGATTGAGGATTGAGGATTGAGGATTGAGGATTGAAGATTCAGTATTGAGGATTGAAGATTGAGGATGGAGGATTGAGGATTGAGGATTGAGGATTGAGTACTGAAGATTGAGTATTGATTGCTGGGGATTGAGGATTGATTGCTGGGGATTGAGGATTGAGGATTGAGGACTGAGGATTGAGGATTGAGGATTGAAGATTGAATATTGATGATTGAAGGTTGAGGATTGAGGATTGAGTGTTGTGGATTGAGGAAGAGGACTGAGGGCTGAGTATTGATGTTTGAGGTCTGAGGATTGAGGATAGAGGATTGAGAATTGAGGATTGAGGATTGAGGATTGAAGATTGACGATTGGGTATTGAGGATTGAAGAATGAGGACTGAGGATTGAGGATTGAGGATTGAGGATTGAAGATTGAGTATTGAGGATCGGAGAATGAGGATTGAGGATTCAGGATTGAGGATTGAGGATTGAGGATTGAGGATTGAGGATTGAGGATTGAAGATTGAGGATTGAAGACTGAGGATTGATGATTGAGGATTGAGGATTGAGGATTCAGGATTGAGGACTGAATATTGAAGATTGAGGATTGATGATTGAGGATTGAGTATTGAGGATTGAGGATTGAGTATTGGGGATTGCGGATTGAATATTGAGGATTGAGGATTGAGGATTGACGATTGAGGGTTGTGGATTGAGGATTGAGGATTGAGTATTGAAGATTGAGTATTGGGGATTGAGGATTGAGGATTGAGGGTTGAGGATTGAGGATTGACGATTGAAGATTGAGAATTGGGGACTGAGAGTTGATGGTTGAGTGATGAGAATTGATGTTTGTGGATAGAGATATGAAGATTGCAGATTGAGTATTGCGTATGGAAAACTCTGAACTGAGGATACTCTAGTGAGGATTGAAGATTGACAACTGATTGTTGAGGACTGAGTGCTGAAGATTGAGGATTCAGGATTGAGGATTCAGGACTGTTGTTTGGGGACTGTGGATTGAGGATTGAGGATTGTGGATTGAGGATTGAGGATCGAGGATTGAAGATTGAAGATTGGGTATTGAGGATTGAACATTGAGGATTGAGGATTGAAGATTGAGGATTGTGGATTGAGTATTGAGGATTGAGGATTGAAGATTGAATATTGATGATTGAAGGTTGAGGATTGAGGATTGAGGATTGAGGATTGAGGATGAGGGCTGAGGGTTGAAGATTGAGGTTTGAGGACTCAGGACTGAGGATTGAGGATTGAGAATTGAGGATTGAGGATTGAGGATTGAAGATTGAGGATAGGGTATTGAGGATTGAAGAATGAGGATGGAGGATGGGCGATTGAGGATTGAGGACTGAAGATTGAGTATTCAGGATTGGAGATTGACGATTGAGGATTGAGGATTGGGGATCGAGAATTGAGGATTGAGGATTGAAGATTGAGTATTGAGGATTGCAGATTGAGGATTGAGGATTGAGGATTGAGGATTGAGGATTGAGAATTGAAGATTGAGTATTGGGGACTGAGTGTTGAGGGTTTAGTGATGAGGATTGATGTTTGTGGATAGAGATTTGAAGATTGCAGATAGAGTATTGAGTATTGGAACCTGTGAATTGAGGATATTCTATTGAGGATTGAGGATTGACAACTGATTGTTGAGGACTGAGGGCTGAAGATTGAGGATTCAGGATTGAGGATTCAGAATCGAGGTTCGAGGACTGAGGTTTGATGATTGAGAATTGAGGATTGAGGATTGAGGATTGAGGATTGAGTATTGAAGATTGAGGATTGATGATTGAGGATGGTGGATTGAGGATTGAGGATTGAGTATTGGGGATTGAGTATTGAAGATTGAGGATTGAGGATTGAGGATTAATGACTGAGTATTGAGGATTGAAGATTGAGAATTGAGGATTGAGGATTGAACATTAAGGACTGAGTTTTGAGGGTTGAGTGATGAGAGTTGATGTTTGTGGATAGAGATTTGAAGATTGCAGATAGGGTATTGAGTATTGAAAACTGTGAATTGAGGATATTCTATTGGGGATTGAGGATTGACAACTGATTGTTGAGGACTGAGGGCTGAAGATTGAGGATTGAGAATTGAGGATTGAGGATTGAGGATTGAAGATTGAGAATTGGGTATTGAGGATTGAAGAATCAGCATTGAGGATTGGGGATTGAGGATTGAGGATTGAGGATTGAGGATTGAGGATTGACAACTGATTGTTGAGGACTGAGGGCTGAAGATTGAGGATTCAGGATTGAGGATTCAGAATTGAGGTTTGAGGACTGAGGATTGAGGATTGAGGATTGAGGATTGAGGATTGAGGATTGAGGATTGAGGATTGAAGATTGAATATTGATGATTGAAGGTTGAGGATTGAGGATTGAGGGTCGTGGATTCAGGACGAGGACTGAGGGTTGAGTATTGATGTTTGAGGTCTGCGGATTGAGGATAGAGGATTGAGAATTGAGGATTGAGGATTGAGGATTGAAGATTGAGGATTGGGTATTGAGGATTGAAGAATGAGGACTGAGGATTGAGGATTGAGGATTGAGGATTGAAGATTGAGTATTGAGGATTGAAGATTGAGGATTGAGGATTGAGGATTGAGGATTGAGGATTGAGGATTGAGGATTGAGGATTGAGGATTGAGGATTGAGGATTGAGGATTGAAGATTGAGTATTGAGGATTGAAGATTGAGGATTGAGGATTGAGGATTGAGGATTGAGGATTGAGGATTGAGGATTGAGGATTGAGGATTGATGATTGTAGATTGAGGATTGATGATTGAGGATTGAGGATTGAGGATTGAGGATTGAGGATTGAGTATTGAAGATTGAGGATTGATGATTGAGGATGGAGGATTGGGGATTGAGGATTGAGTATTGGGTATTGAGGATTGAAGATTGAGGATTTGTTGTTGAGGATTGAAGAATGAGGATTGAGGATTGAGAATTGAGGATTGAGGATTGAAGGTTGAGTATTGAGGATTGAAGATTGAGGATTGAGGATTGGGGATTAAGGATTGAGGATTGAGGATTGAGGATTGAGGATTGACAACTGATTGTTGAGGACTGAGGGCTGAAGATTGAGGATTCAGGATTGAGGATTCAGAACTGAGGTTTGAGGACTGAGGATTGAGGATTGAGGATTGAAGATTGAATATTGATGATCGAAGATTGAGGATTGAGGATTGAGGGTTGTGTATTGAGGACAAGGACTGAGGGTTGAGTATTGATGTTTGAGGTCTGAGGATTGAGGATTGAGTATTCAGAATAGAGGATTGAGGATTGAGGAATGAAGATTGAGGATTTGGTGTTGAGGATTGAAGAATGAGGATTGAGGATTGAGGATTGAGGTTTGAGGATTGAAGATGGAGTATTGAGGATTGAAGATTGAGGATTGAGGATTGAGGATTGAGGATTGAGGATTGAGGATTGAGGATTGAAGATTGAGTATTGATGATTGAAGATTGAGGATTGATGATTGAGGATTGAGGATTGAGGATTGAGGATTAATGATTGCGTATTGGGGATTGAAGATTGAGAATTGAGGATTGAGGATTGAACATTGAGGACTGAGCGTTGATGGTTGAGTGATGAGAATTGATGTTTGTGGATAGAGATTTGAAGATTGCAGATTGGGTATTGAGTATTGAAAACTGTGAATTGAGGATATTCTATTGGGGATTGAGGATTGACAACTGATTGTTGAGGACTGAGGGCTGAAGATTGAGGATTCAGGATTGAGGATTCAGAATTGTGGTTTGAGGACTGAGGATTGAAGATTGAAGATTGAGTATTGAGGGTTGAGGATTGAGGATTGAGGATTGAGGATTGAGGATTGAGGATGAGGGCTGAGGGTTGAAGGTTGAGGTTTGAGGACTCAGGACTGAGGATTGAGGATTGAGAATTGAGGATTGAGGATTGAGGATTGAAGATTGAGGATAGGGTATTGAGGATTGAAGAATGAGGATGGAGGATGGGCGATTGAGGATTGAGGATTGAAGATTGAGTATTCAGGATTGGAGATTGACGATTGAGGATTGAGGATTGAGGATCGAGGATTGAGGATTGAGGATTGAAGATTGAGTATTGAGGATTGAAGATTGAGGATTGAGGATTGAGGATTGAGGATTGAGGATTGAGAATTGAAGATTGAGTTTTGGGGACTGAGTGTTGAGGGTTGAGTGATGAGGATTGATGTTTCTGGATAGAGATTTGAAGATTGCAGATAGAGTATTGAGTATTGGAACCTGTGAATTGAGGATATTCTATTGAGGATTGAGGATTGACAACTGATTGTTGAGGACTGAGGGCTGAAGATTGAGGATTCAGGATTGAGGATTCAGAATCGAGGTTCGAGGACTGAGGTTTGAGGATTGAGGATTGGGGATTGAGGATTGAGGATTGAGGATTGAGTATTGGGTATTGAGGATTGAAGATTGAGGATTTGATGTTGAGGATTGAAGAATGAGGATTGAGGATTGAGGATTGAGGATTGAGGATTGAAGGTTGAGTATTGAGGATTGAAAATTGAGGATTGAGGATTGGGGATTGAGGATTGAGGATTGAGGATAGAGGACTGAGGATTGACAACTGATAGTTGAGGACTGAGGGCTGAAGATTGAGGATTCAGGATTGAGGATTCAGAATTGAGGTTTGAGGAGTGAGGATTGAGGATTGAGGATTGAAGATTGAATATTGATGATCGAAGATTGAGGATTGAGGATTGAGGGTTGTGTATTGAGGACAAGGACTGAGGGTTGAGTATTGATGTTTGAGGTCTGAGGGTTGAGGATTGAGTATTCAGAATAGAGGATTGAGGATTGAGGAATGAAGATTGAGGATTTGGTGTTGTGGATTGAAGAATGAGGATTGAGGATTGAGGATTGAGGATTGAGGATTGAAGATTGAGTATTGAGGATTGAAGGTTGAGGATTGAGGATTGGGTATTGAGGATTGAAGAATGAGGACTGAGGATTGAGGATTGACGATTGAGGATTGAAGATTGAGGATTGAGGATTGAGGATTGAGGATTGAGGATTGAGGATTGACGATTGAGTATTGAGGACTGAAGATTGAGGATTGAGGATTGAGGATTGAGGATTGAGGATTGAGGATTGAGGATTGAGGATTGAGGATTGAGGATTGAGTATTGAGGATTGAAGATTGAGTATTGAGGACTGAAGATTGAGGATTGAGGATTGAGGATTGAGGATTGAGGATTGAGGATTGAGGATTGAGGATTGAGGTTTGAAGATTGAGGATTGAGGCTTGAGGATTAAAGGTTGAGCATTGAGGATTGAAGATTGAGTATTGATGATTGAGGATTGAGGATTGAGGATTGAGGATTGAGGATTGAGTACTGAAGATTGAGGATTGATGATTGAGGATGGAGGGTTGGGGATTGAGGATTGAGTATTGGGTATTGAGGATTGAAGATTGAGGATTTGTTGTTGAGGATTGAAGAATGAGGATTGAGGATTGAGGATTGAGGATTGAGGATTGAAGATTGAGTATTGAGGATTGAAGATTGACGATTGAGGATTGGGGATTGAGGATTGAGGATTGAGGATTGAGGGTTGAGTATTGAAGTTTGAGGTCTGAGGATTGAGGATTGAGGATTGAGAATAGAGGATTGAGGATTGAGGAATGAAGATTGAGGATTTGGTGTTGAGGATTGAAGAATGAGGATTGAGGATTGGGGATTGAGGATTGAGGATTGAAGATTGAGTATTGAGGATTGAAGATTGAGGATTGAGGATTGAGGATTGAGGATTGAGGATTGAGGATTGAGGATTGAAGATTGAGTATTGATGATTGAAGATTGAGGATTGAGGATTGATGACTGAGTATTGAGGATTGAAGATTGAGGATTGGGTATTGAGGATTGAAGAATTAGGATTGAGGATTGAGGATTGAGGCCTGAGGATTGAGAATTGAGAACTGAGGGTGAGGACTGAGGGCTGAGGGTTGAGGTTTGAGGAATGAGGACTAACGATTGAGGATTGAGGATTGAAGGTTGAGGATTGAAGACTGAGGATTGATGATTGAGGATTGAGGATTGAGGATTGAGGATTGAGGATTGAGGACTGAATATTGAAGATTGAGGATTGATGATTTAGGATTGAGTATTGAGGATTGAGGATTGAGTATTGGGGATTGCGGATTGAATATTGAGGATTGAGGATTGAGGATTGAGGATTGAGGATTGAGGATTGTGGATTGAGGATTGAGGATTGAGTATTGAAGATTGAGGATTGGGGATTGAGGATTGAGGATTGAGGATTGAGGATTGAGGATTGACGATTGAAGATTGAGAATTGGGGACTGAGAGTTGATGGTTGAGTGATGAGAATTGATGTTTGTGGATAGAGATATGCAGATTGCAGATTGAGTACTGCGTATGGAAAACTCTGAACTGAGGATACTCTAGTGAGGATTGAGGATTGACAACTGATTGTTGAGGACTGAGTGCTGAAGATTGAGGATTCAGGATTGAGGATTCAGGACTGTTGTTTGAGGACTGTGGATTGAGGATTGAGGATTGGGGATTGAGGATTGAGGATCGAGGATTGAAGATTGAAGATTGGGTATTGAGGATTGAACATTGAGGGTTGAGGATTGAGGATTGAGGGTTGAGGATTGAGGATTGAAGATTGAATATTGATGATTGAAGGTTGAGGATTGAGGATTGAGGGTTGTGGATTCAGGACGAGGACTGAGGGTTGAGTATTGATGTTTGAGGTCTGCGGATTGAGGATAGAGGATTGAGAATTGAGGATTGAGGATTGAGGATTGAAGAATGAGGATTGGGTATTGAGGATTGAAGAATGAGGACTGAGGATTGAGGATTGAGGATTGAGGATTGAAGATTGAGTATTGAGGATTGAAGATTGAGGATTGAGGATTGAGGATTGAGGATTGAGGATTGAGGATTGAGGATTGAGGATTGAGGATTGAAGATTGAGTATTGAGGATTGAAGATTGAGGATTGGGTATTGAGGACTGACGAATGAGCATTGAGGATTGAGTATTGGGGATTGCGGATTGAACATTGAGGATTGAGGATTGAGGATTGAGGATTGAGGATTGTGGATTGAGGATTGAGGGTTGAGTATTGAAGATTGAGGATCGGGGATTGAGGATTGAGGATTGAAGATTGAATATTGATGATTGAAGGTTGAGGATTGAGGATTGAGGATTGAGGATTGAGGATGAGGGCTGAGGGTTGAAGATTGAGGTTTGAGGACTCAGGACTGAGGATTGAGGATTGAGAATTGAGGATTGAGGATTGAGGATTGAGTATTGGGGACTGAGTGTTGAGGGTTGAGTGATGAGGATTGATGTTTGTGGATAGAGATTTGAAGATTGCAGATAGAGTATTGAGTATTGGAACCTGTGAATTGAGGATATTCTATTGAGGATTGAGGATTGACAACTGATTGTTGAGGACTGAGGGCTGAAGATTGAGGATTCAGTATTGAGGATTCAGAATCGAGGTTCGAGGACTGAGGTTTGATGATTGAGGATTGAGGATTGAGGATTGAGGATTGAGGATTGAGTATTGAAGATTGAGGATTGATGATTGAGGATGGTGGATTGAGGATTGAGGATTGAGTATTGGGGATTGAGGATTGAAGATTGAGGATTGACGATTGAGGATTAATGACTGAGTATTGAGGATTGAAGATTGAGAATTGAGGATTGAGAATTGAACATTGAGGACTGAGTGTTGAGGGTTGAGTGATGAGAATTGATGTTTGTGGATAGAGATTTGAAGATTGCAGATTGGGTATTGAGTATTGAAAACTGTGAATTGAGGATATTCTATTGGGGATTGAGGATTGACAACTGATTGTTGAGGACTGAGGGCTGAAGATTGAGGATTCAGGATTGAGGATTCAGGACGGTGGTTTGAGGACTGTGGACTGTGGATTGAGGTTTGGGGATTGAGGATTGAGGATCGAGGATTGAAGATTGAAGATTGGGTATTGAGGATTGAACATTGAGGATTGAGGATTGAGGATTGAGGATTGAGGATTGAGGATTGAAGATTGAATATTGATGATTGAAGGTTGAGGATTGAGGATTGAGGATTGAGGATTGAGGATGAGGGCTGAGGGTTGAAGATTGAGGTTTGAGGACTCAGGGCTGAGGATTGAGGATTGAGAATTGAGGATTGAGGATTGAGGATTGAAGATTGAGGATAGGGTATTGAGGATTGAAGAATGAGGATGGAGGATGGGCGATTGAGGATTGAGGACTGAAGATTGAGTATTCAGGATTGGAGATTGACGATTGAGGATTGAGGATTGAGGATCGAGAATTGAGGATTGAGGACTGAAGATTGAGTATTCAGGATTGGAGATTGACTATTGAGGATTGAGGATTGAGGATCGAGAATTGAGGATTGAGGATTGAAGATTGAGTATTGAGGATTGAAGATTGAGAATTGAGGATTGAGGATTGAACATTGAGGACTGAGTGTTGAGGGTTGAGTGATGAGAATTGATGTTTGTGGATAGAGATTTGAAGATTGCAGATTGGGTATTGAGTATTGAAAACTGTGAATTGAGGATATTCTATTGGGGATTGAGGATTGACAACTGATTGTTGAGGACTGAGGGCTGAAGATTGAGGATTGAGGATTGAGGATTGAGGATTGAGGATTGAAGATTGAGAATTGGGTATTGAGGATTGAAGAATGAGCATTGAGGATTGAGGATTGAGGATTGATGATTGAGGATTGAGGATTGAGGATTGACAACTGATTGTTGAGGACTGAGGGCTGAAGATGGAGGATTCAGGATTGAGGATTCAGAATTGAGGTTTGAGGACTGAAGATTGAGGATTGAGGATTGAGGATTGAGGATTGAGGATTGAGGATTGAGGATTGAAGGTTGAGTATTGAGGATTGAAGATTGAGGATTGAGGATTGGGGATTGAGGATTGAATATTGAGGATTGAGGATTGAGGATTGAGGATTGAGGATTGACGATTGAAGATTGAGGATTGGGGACTGAGAGTTGATGGTTGAGTGATGAGAATTGATGTTTGTGGATAGAGATATGAAGATTGCAGATTGAGTATTGCGTTTGGAAAACTCTGAACTGAGGATACTCTAGTGAGGATTGAGGATTGACAACTGATTGTTGAGGACTGAGTGCTGAAGAATGAGGATTCAGGATTGAGGATTCAGGACTGTGTTTTGAGGACTGTGGATTGAGGATTGAGGATTGGGGATTGAGGATTGAGGATCGAGGATTGAAGATTGAAGATTGGGTATTGAGGATTGAACATTGAGGATTGAGGATTGAGGATTGAGGATTGAGGATTGAGGATTGAAGATTGAATAATGATGATTGAAGGTTGAGGATTGAGGATTGAGGGTTGTGGATTCAGGACGAGGACTGAGGGTTGAGTATTGATGTTTGAGGTCTGAGGATTGAGGATAGACGATTGAGAATTGAGGACTGAGGATTGAGGATTGAAGATTGAATATTGATGATTGAAGATTGATGATTGTGGATTGAGAGTTGTGGAATGAGGACGAGGACTGAGGGTTGAGTATTGATGTCTGAGGTCTGAGGATTGAGGATTGAGGATTGAGAATTGAGGATTGAGGATTGAGGGCTGAAGATTGGGAATTGGGTATTGAGGATTGAGGAATGAGGATTGAGGATTGAGGATTGAGGATTGAGGATTGAAGATTGAGTATTGAGGATTGAAGATTGAGGATTGAGGACTGAGGATTGAGGATTGAGGATTGAGGATTGAGGATTGAGGATTGAGGATTGAAGATTGAGTATTGAGGATTGAAGATTGAGGATTGTGGATTGAGGATTGAGGATTGAGTATTGAAGATTGAGGATTGGGGATTAAGGATTGACGATTGAGGATTGAGTATTGAGGATTGAGAATTGAGGATTGAGGATTGAAGATTGAGTATTGAGGATTGAAGATTGAGGATTGAGGATTGAGGATTGAGGATTGAGGATTGAGGATTGAGGATTGAGGATTGATGTTTGAGGTCTGAGGATTGAGGATAGAGGATTGAGAATTCAGGATTGAGGATTGAGGATTGAGGATTGAGGATTGAGGATTCAGAATTGAGGATTCAGAATTGAGGATTCAGGATTGTGGTTCGATGACAGAGGATTGAGGCTTGAGGATTGAGTATTGAGGATTGAGGATTGAGGATTGAGGATTTAAGATTGAGGATTGGGTATTGAGGATTGAACATTGAGGATTGAGGATTGAGGATTGAGGCCTGAAGATTGAATATTGATGATTGAAGATTGAGGATTGGGGATTGAGGGATGTGGATTGGGGACCAGGACTGAGGGTTGAATATTGACGTTTGAGGTCTGAGGATTGAGGATTGAGGATTGAGAATTGAGGATTGAGGATTGAGGATTGAAGATTGAGGATTGGGTATTGAGGATTGAAGAATGAGGATTGAGGATTTAGGATTGAGGACTGAGGATTGAGAATTGAGAACTGAGGATGAGGACTGAGGGCTGAGGGTTGAGGTTTGAGGAATGAGGATTGGGGGTTGAGGATTGAGGATTGAGGATTGAGAATTGAGGATTGAGTACTGAAGATTGAGTATTGATGACTGAGGATTGAGGATTGAGGATTGAGCATTGAGGATTGAGGATTGAAGATTGAGGATTGGGTTTTGCGGATTGAACATTGAGGATTGAGGATTGAGTATTGAGGACTGAAGATTGAGTATTGATGATTGAAGATTGATGATTGAGGATTGAGGGTTATGGATTGAGGACGAGGACTGAGGGTTGAGTATTGATGTCTGAGGTCTGAGGATTGAGGATTGAGGATTGAGAATTGAGAATTGAGGATTGAGGATTGAGGATTGAAGATTGAGGATTGGGTATTGGGGATTGAAGAATGAGCATTGAGGATTGAGGATTGAGGATTGAGGATTGAAGATTGAGGATTGAGGATTGAGGTTTGAAAGTTGAAGATTGAGTATTGAGGATTGAAGATTCAGGATTGAGGATTGAGGATTGAGGATTGAGGATTGACGATTGAAGATTGAGGATTGGGTATTGAGGATTGAAGAATGAGGACTGAGGATTGAATATTGAAGATTGAGGATTGATGATTGAGGATTGAGTATTGAGGATTGAGGATTGAGTATTGGTGATTGCGGATTGAACATTGAGGATTGAGGATTGAGGATTGAGGATTGAGGATTGTGGATTGAGGATTGAGGGTTGAGTATTGAAGATTGAGGATCGGGGATTGAGGATTGAGGATTGAAGATTGAATATTGATGATTGAAGGTTGAGGATTGAGGATTGAGGATTGAGGATTGAGGATGAGGGCTGAGGGTTGAAGATTGAGGTTTGAGGACTCAGGACTGAGGATTGAGGATTGAGAATTGAGGATTGAGGATTGAGGATTGAGTATTGGGGACTGAGTGTTGAGGGTTGAGTGATGAGGATTGATGTTTGTGGATAGAGATTTGAAGATTGCAGATAGAGTATTGAGTATTGGAACCTGTGAATTGAGGATATTCTATTGAGGATTGAGGATTGACAACTGATTGTTGAGGACTGAGGGCTGAAGATTGAGGATTCAGGATTGAGGATTCAGAATCGAGGTTCGAGGACTGAGGTTTGATGATTGAGGATTGAGGATTGAGGATTGAGTATTGAGGATTGAGTATTGAAGATTGAGGATTGATGATTGAGGATGGTGGATTGAGGATTGAGGATTGAGTATTGGGGATTGAGGATTGAAGATTGAGGATTGACGATTGAGGATTAATGACTGAGTATTGAGGATTGAAGATTGAGAATTGAGGATTGAGAATTGAACATTGAGGACTGAGTGTTGAGGGTTGAGTGATGAGAATTGATGTTTGTGGATAGAGATTTGAAGATTGCAGATTGGGTATTGAGTATTGAAAACTGTGAATTGAGGATATTCTATTGGGGATTGAGGATTGACAACTGATTGTTGAGGACTGAGGGCTGAAGATTGAGGATTCAGGATTGAGGATTCAGGACGGTGGTTTGAGGACTGTGGACTGTGGATTGAGGTTTGGGGATTGAGGATTGAGGATCGAGGATTGAAGATTGAAGATTGGGTATTGAGGATTGAACATTGAGGATTGAGGATTGAGGATTGAGGATTGAGGATTGAGGATTGAAGATTGAATATTGATGATTGAAGGTTGAGGATTGAGGATTGAGGATTGAGGATTGAGGATGAGGGCTGAGGGTTGAAGATTGAGGTTTGAGGACTCAGGGCTGAGGATTGAGGATTGAGAATTGAGGATTGAGGATTGAGGATTGAAGATTGAGGATAGGGTATTGAGGATTGAAGAATGAGGATGGAGGATGGGCGATTGAGGATTGAGGACTGAAGATTGAGTATTCAGGATTGGAGATTGACGATTGAGGATTGAGGATTGAGGATCGAGAATTGAGGATTGAGGACTGAAGATTGAGTATTCAGGATTGGAGATTGACGATTGAGGATTGAGGATTGAGGATCGAGAATTGAGGATTGAGGATTGAAGATTGAGTATTGAGGATTGAAGATTGAGAATTGAGGATTGAGGATTGAACATTGAGGACTGAGTGTTGAGGGTTGAGTGATGAGAATTGATGTTTGTGGATAGAGATTTGAAGATTGCAGATTGGGTATTGAGTATTGAAAACTGTGAATTGAGGATATTCTATTGGGGATTGAGGATTGACAACTGATTGTTGAGGACTGAGGGCTGAAGATTGAGGATTGAGGATTGAGGATTGAGGATTGAGGATTGAAGATTGAGAATTGGGTATTGAGGATTGAAGAATGAGCATTGAGGATTGAGGATTGAGGATTGATGATTGAGGATTGAGGATTGAGGATTGACAACTGATTGTTGAGGACTGAGGGCTGAAGATGGAGGATTCAGGATTGAGGATTCAGAATTGAGGTTTGAGGACTGAAGATTGAGGATTGAGGATTGAGGATTGAGGATTGAGGATTGAGGATTGAGGATTGAAGGTTGAGTATTGAGGATTGAAGATTGAGGAATGAGGATTGGGGATTGAGGATTGAATATTGAGGATTGAGGATTGAGGATTGAGGATTGAGGATTGACGATTGAAGATTGAGGATTGGGGACTGAGAGTTGATGGTTGAGTGATGAGAATTGATGTTTGTGGATAGAGATATGAAGATTGCAGATTGAGTATTGCGTTTGGAAAACTCTGAACTGAGGATACTCTAGTGAGGATTGAGGATTGACAACTGATTGTTGAGGACTGAGTGCTGAAGAATGAGGATTCAGGATTGAGGATTCAGGACTGTGTTTTGAGGACTGTGGATTGAGGATTGAGGATTGGGGATTGAGGATTGAGGATCGAGGATTGAAGATTGAAGATTGGGTATTGAGGATTGAACATTGAGGATTGAGGATTGAGGATTGAGGATTGAGGATTGAGGATTGAAGATTGAATAATGATGATTGAAGGTTGAGGATTAAGGATTGAGGGTTGTGGATTCAGGACGAGGACTGAGGGTTGAGTATTGATGTTTGAGGTCTGAGGATTGAGGATAGACGATTGAGAATTGAGGACTGAGGATTGAGGATTGAAGATTGAATATTGATGATTGAAGATTGATGATTGTGGATTGAGAGTTGTGGAATGAGGACGAGGACTGAGGGTTGAGTATTGATGTCTGAGGTCTGAGGATTGAGGATTGAGGATTGAGAATTGAGGATTGAGGATTGAGGACTGAAGATTGGGAATTGGGTATTGAGGATTGAGGAATGAGGATTGAGGATTGAGGATTGAGGATTGAGGATTGAAGATTGAGTATTGAGGATTGAAGATTGAGGATTGAGGACTGAGGATTGAGGATTGAGGATTGAGGATTGAGGATTGAGGATTGAGGATTGAAGATTGAGTATTGAGGATTGAAGATTGAGGATTGTGGATTGAGGATTGAGGATTGAGTATTGAAGATTGAGGATTGGGGATTAAGGATTGACGATTGAGGATTGAGTATTGAGGATTGAGAATTGAGGATTGAGGATTGAAGATTGAGTATTGAGGATTGAAGATTGAGGATTGAGGATTGAGGATTGAGGATTGAGGATTGAGGATTGAGGATTGAGGATTGATGTTTGAGGTCTGAGGATTGAGGATAGAGGATTGAGAATTCAGGATTGAGGATTGAGGATTGAGGATTGAGGATTGAGGATTCAGAATTGAGGATTCAGAATTGAGGATTCAGGATTGTGGTTCGATGACAGAGGATTGAGGCTTGAGGATTGAGTATTGAGGATTGAGGATTGAGGATTGAGGATTTAAGATTGAGGATTGGGTATTGAGGATTGAACATTGAGGATTGAGGATTGAGGATTGAGGCCTGAAGATTGAATATTGATGATTGAAGATTGAGGATTGGGGATTGAGGGATGTGGATTGGGGACCAGGACTGAGGGTTGAATATTGACGTTTGAGGTCTGAGGATTGAGGATTGAGGATTGAGAATTGAGGATTGAGGATTGAGGATTGAAGATTGAGGATTGGGTATTGAGGATTGAAGAATGAGGATTGAGGATTTAGGATTGAGGACTGAGGATTGAGAATTGAGAACTGAGGATGAGGACTGAGGGCTGAGGGTTGAGGTTTGAGGAATGAGGATTGGGGGTTGAGGATTGAGGATTGAGGATTGAGAATTGAGGATTGAGTACTGAAGATTGAGTATTGATGACTGAGGATTGAGGATTGAGGATTGAGCATTGAGGATTGAGGATTGAAGATTGAGGATTGGGTTTTGCGGATTGAACATTGAGGATTGAGGATTGAGTATTGAGGACTGAAGATTGAGTATTGATGATTGAAGATTGATGATTGAGGATTGAGGGTTATGGATTGAGGACGAGGACTGAGGATTGAGTATTGATGTCTGAGGTCTGAGGATTGAGGATTGAGGATTGAGAATTGAGAATTGAGGATTGAGGATTGAGGATTGAAGATTGAGGATTGGGTATTGGGGATTGAAGAATGAGCATTGAGGATTGAGGATTGAGGATTGAGGATTGAAGATTGAGGATTGAGGATTGAGGTTTGAAAGTTGAAGATTGAGTATTGAGGATTGAAGATTCAGGATTGAGGATTGAGGATTGAGGATTGAGGATTGACGATTGAAGATTGAGGATTGGGTATTGAGGATTGAAGAATGAGGACTGAGGATTGAATATTGAAGATTGAGGATTGATGATTGAGGATTGAGTATTGAGGATTGAGGATTGAGTATTGGGGATTGCGGATTGAACATTGAGGATTGAGGATTGAGGATTGAGGATTGAGGATTGTGGATTGAGGATTGAGGGTTGAGTATTGAAGATTGAGGATCGGGGATTGAGGATTGAGGATTGAAGATTGAATATTGATGATTGAAGGTTGAGGATTGAGGATTGAGGATTGAGGATTGAAGATTGAGAATTGAGGATTGAGAATTGAACATTGAGGACTGAGTGTTGAGGGTTGAGTGATGAGAATTGATGTTTGTGGATAGAGATTTGAAGATTGCAGATTGGGTATTGAGTATTGAAAACTGTGAATTGAGGATATTCTATTGGGGATTGAGGATTGACAACTGATTGTTGAGGACTGAGGGCTGAAGATTGAGGATTCAGGATTGAGGATTCAGGACGGTGGTTTGAGGACTGTGGACTGTGGATTGAGGTTTGGGGATTGAGGATTGAGGATCGAGGATTGAAGATTGAAGATTGGGTATTGAGGATTGAACATTGAGGATTGAGGATTGAGGATTGAGGATTGAGGATTGAGGATTGAAGATTGAATATTGATGATTGAAGGTTGAGGATTGAGGATTGAGGATTGAGGATTGAGGATGAGGGCTGAGGGTTGAAGATTGAGGTTTGAGGACTCAGGGCTGAGGATTGAGGATTGAGAATTGAGGATTGAGGATTGAGGATTGAAGATTGAGGATAGGGTATTGAGGATTGAAGAATGAGGATGGAGGATGGGCGATTGAGGATTGAGGACTGAAGATTGAGTATTCAGGATTGGAGATTGACGATTGAGGATTGAGGATTGAGGATCGAGAATTGAGGATTGAGGACTGAAGATTGAGTATTCAGGATTGGAGATTGACGATTGAGGATTGAGGATTGAGGATCGAGAATTGAGGATTGAGGATTGAAGATTGAGTATTGAGGATTGAAGATTGAGAATTGAGGATTGAGGATTGAACATTGAGGACTGAGTGTTGAGGGTTGAGTGATGAGAATTGATGTTTGTGGATAGAGATTTGAAGATTGCAGATTGGGTATTGAGTATTGAAAACTGTGAATTGAGGATATTCTATTGGGGATTGAGGATTGACAACTGATTGTTGAGGACTGAGGGCTGAAGATTGAGGATTGAGGATTGAGGATTGAGGATTGAGGATTGAAGATTGAGAATTGGGTATTGAGGATTGAAGAATGAGCATTGAGGATTGAGGATTGAGGATTGATGATTGAGGATTGAGGATTGAGGATTGACAACTGATTGTTGAGGACTGAGGGCTGAAGATGGAGGATTCAGGATTGAGGATTCAGAATTGAGGTTTGAGGACTGAAGATTGAGGATTGAGGATTGAGGATTGAGGATTGAGGATTGAGGATTGAGGATTGAAGGTTGAGTATTGAGGATTGAAGATTGAGTATTGAGGATTGGGGATTGAGGATTGAATATTGAGGATTGAGGATTGAGGATTGACAACTGATTGTTGAGGACTGAGGGCTGAAGATTGAGGATTCAGGATTGAGGATTCAGAACAGAGGTTTGGGGACTGAGGATTCAGGATTGAGGATTGAAGATTGAATATTGATGATCGAAGATTGAGGATTGAGGATTGAGGGTTGTGTATTGAGGACAAGGACTGAGGGTTGAGTATTGATGTTTGAGGTCTGAGGATTGAGGATTGAGGATTCAGAATAGAGGATTGAGGATTGAGGAATGAAGATTGAGGATTTGGTGTTGAGGATTGAAGAATGAGGTTTGAGGATTTAGGATTGAGGATTGAGGATTGAAGATCGAGTATTGAGGATTGAAGATTGAGGATTGAGGATTGAGGATTGAGGATTGAGGATTGAGGATTGAGGATTGAAGATTGAGTATTGATGATTGAAGATTGAGGATTGATGATTGAGGATTGGGATTGAGGATTGAGGATTAATGATTGAGTATTGAGGATTGAAGATTGAGAATTGAGGATTGAGGATTGAACATTGAGGACTGAGCGTTGATGGTTGTGTGATGAGAATTGATGTTTGTGGATAGAGATTTGAAGATTGCAGATTGGGTATTGAGTATTGAAAACTGTGAATTGAGGATATTCTATTGGGGATTGAAGATTGACTACTGATTGTTGAGGACTGAGGGCTGAAGATTGAGGACTCAGGATTGAGTATTCAGAATTGTGTTTTGAGGACTGAGGATTGAAGATTGAAGATTGAGTATTGAGGGTTGAGGATTGTGGATTGAGGATTGAGGATTGAGGATTGAGGATGAGGGCTGAGGGTTGAAGGTTGAGGTTTGAGGACTCAGGACTGAGGATTGAGGATTGAGAATTGAGGATTGAGGATGAAGAATTGAAGATTGAGGATAGGGTATTGAGGATTGAAGAATGAGGTTGGAGGATGGGCGATTGAGGATTGAGGATTGAAGATTGAGTATTCAGGATTGGAGATTGACGATTGAGGATTGAGGATTGAGGATCGAGTATTGAGGATTGAGGATTGAAGATTGAGTATTGAGGATTGAAGATTGAGGATTGAGGATTGAGGATTGAGGATTGAGGATTGAGAATTGAAGATTGAGTTTTGGGGACTGAGTGTTGAGGGTTGAGTGATGAGGATTGATGTTTCCGGATAGAGATTTGAAGATTGCAGATTGAGTATTGAGTATTGGAACCTGTGAATTGAGGATATTCTATTGAGGATTGAGGATTGACAACTGATTGTTGAGGACTGAGGGCTGAAGATTGAGGATTCAGGATTGAGGATTCAGAATCGAGGCTTGAGGACTGAGGATTGAGGATTGAGGATTGAGGATTGAGGATTGAGGATTGAGGATTGAAGATTCAGTATTGAGGATTGAAGATTGAGGATGGAGGATTGAGGATTGAGGATTGAGGATTGAAGATTGAGGATTGAAGACTGAGGATTGATGATTGAGGATTGAGGATTGAGGATTGAGGATTGAAGACTGAATATTGAAGATTGAGGATTGATGATTGAGGATTGAGTATTGAGGATTGAGGATTGAGTATTGGGGATTGCGGATTGAATATTGAGGATTGAGGATTGAGGATTGAGGATTGAGGATTGTGGATTGAGGATTGAGGATTGAGTATTGAAGATTGAGGATTGGGGATTGAGGATTGAGGATTGAGGATTGAGGATTGAGGATTGACGATTGAAGATTGAGAATTGGGGACTGAGAGTTGATGGTTGAGTGATGAGAATTGATGTTTGTGGATAGAGATATGAAGATTGCAGATTGAGTATTGCGTATGGAAAACTCTGAACTGAGGATACTCTAGTGAGGATTGAGGATTGACAACTGATTGTTGAGGACTGAGTGCTGAAGATTGAGGATTCAGGATTGAGGATTCAGGACTGTTGTTTGAGGACTGTGGATTGAGGATTGAGGATTGGGGATTGAGGATTGAGGATCGAGGATTGAAGATTGAAGATTGGGTATTGAGGATTGAACATTGAGGATTGAGGATTGAGGATTGAGGATTGAGGATTGAGGATTGAAGATTGAATATTGATGATTGAATGTTGAGGATTGAGGATTGAGGATTGAGGATTGAGGATGAGGGCTGAGGGTTGAAGATTGAGGTTTGAGGACTCAGGACTGAGGATTGAGGAATGAGAATTGAGGATTGAGGATTGAGGATTGAAGATTGAGGATAGGGTATTGAGGATTGAAGAATGAGGATGGAGGATGGGCGATTGAGGATTGAGGACTGAAGATTGAGTATTCAGGATTGGAGATTGACGATTGAGGATTGAGGATTGAGGATCGAGAATTGAGGATTGAGGATTGAAGATTGAGTATTGAGGATTGCAGATTGAGGATTGAGGATTGAGGATTGAGGATTGAGGATTGAGAATTAAAGATTGAGTATTGGGGACTGAGTGTTGAGGGTTGAGTGATGAGGATTGATGTTTGTGGATAGAGATTTGAAGATTGCAGATTGGGTATTGAGTATTGAAAACTATGAATTGAGGATATTCTATTGGGGATTGAGGATTGACAACTGATTGTTGAGGACTGAGGGCTGAAGATTGAGGATTGAGAATTGAGGATTGAGGATTGAGGATTGAAGATTGAGAATTGGGTATTGAGGATTGAAGAATGAGCATTGAGGATTGGGGATTGAGGATTGAGGATTGAGGATTGAGGATTGAGGATTGACAACTGATTGTTGAGGACTGAGGCCTGAAGATTGAGGATTCAGTATTGAGGATTCAGAATTGAGGTTTGAGGACTGAGGATTGAGGATTGAGGATTGAGGATTGAGGATTGAGGATTGAGGATTGAGGATTGAAGATTGAGTATTGATGATTGAAGATTGAGGATTGAGGATTGATGACTGAGTATTGAGGATTGAAGGTTGAGGATTCAGGATTGAGGATTGAGGATTGAGGAATGAGGATTGAGGATTGAGGGTTGTGGATTGGGGACCAGGACTGAGGGTTGAATATTGATGTTTGAGGTCTGAGGATTGAGGATTGAGGATTGAGAATAGATGATTGAGGATTGAGGATTGAAGATTGAGGATTGGGTATTGAGGATTGAAGAATTAGGATTGAGGATTGAGGATTGAGGCCTGAGGATTGAGAATTGAGAACTGAGGGTGAGGACTGAGGACTGAGGGCTGAGGTTTGAGGAATGAGGACTAACGATTGAGGATTGGGGATTGAAGATTGAGTATTGAGGATTGAAGATTGTGGATTGAGAATTGAGGATTCAGGATTGAGGATTGAAGATTGAGGATTGGGGACTGAGTGTTGAGGGCTGAGTGATGAGAATTGATGTTTGTGGATAGAGATTTGAAGATTGCAGATTGAGTATTGCGTATGGAAAACTCTGAACTGAGGATATTCTATTGAGGATTGAGGATTGACAACTGATTGTTGAGGACTGAGGGCTGAAGATTGAGGATTCAGTATTGAGGATTCAGGATTGTGGTTTGAGGACAGAGGATTGAGGATTGAGGATTGAGGATTGAGGATTGAGGATTGAGAATTGAAGATTGAGGATTGGGTATTGCGGATTGACTATTGAGGGTTGAGGATTGAGGATTGAGGATTCAGGATTGAGGATTCAGTATTGAGGATTCAGGATTGTGGTTCGAGGACAGAGGATTGAGGCTTGAGGATTGAGGATTGAGGATTGAGGATTGAGGATTGAGGATTGAGGATTGAGTATTGGGGATTGCGGATTGAACATTGAGGATTGAGGATTGAGGATTGAGGACTGAAGATTGAATATTGATGATTGAAGATTGATGATTGAGGATTGAGAGTTGTGGATTGAGGACGAGGACTGAGGGTTGAGTATTGATGTCTGAGGTCTGAGGATTGAGGATTGAGGATTGAGAATTGAGGATTGAGGATTGAGGACTGAAGATTGAGGATTGGGTATTGAGGATTGAAGAATGAGGATTGAGGATTGAGGATTGAGGATTGAGGATTGAAGATTGAGTATTGAGGATTGAAGATTGAGGATTGAGGCCTGAGGATTGAGGATTGAGGATTGAGGATTGAGGATTGAGGATTGAAGATTGAGTATTGAGGATTGAAGATTGAGGATTGTGGATTGAGGATTGAGGATTGAGTATTGAAGATTGAGGATTGGGGACTGTGGATTGAGGATTGAGGTTTGGGGATTGAGGATTGAGGATCGAGGATTGAAGATTGAAGATTGGGTATTGAGGATTGAACATTGAGGATTGAGGATTGAGGATTGAGGATTGAGGATTGAGGATTGAAGATTGAGTATTGAGGATTGAAGATTGAGGATTGAGGACTGAGGATTGAGGATTGAGGATTGAGGATTGAGGATTGAGGATTGAGGATTGAAGATTGAGTATTGAGGATTGAAGATTGAGGATTGTGGATTGAGGATTGAGGATTGAGTATTGAAGATTGAGGATTGGGGATTAAGGATTGACGATTGAGGATTGAGTATTGAGGATTGAGAATTGAGGATTGAGGATTGAAGATTGAGTATTGAGGATTGAAGATTGAGGATTGAGGATTGAGGATTGAGGATTGAGGATTGAGGATTGAGGATTGAGGATTGATGTTTGAGGTCTGAGGATTGAGGATAGAGGATTGAGAATTCAGGATTGAGGATTGAGGATTGAGGATTGAGGATTGAGGATTCAGAATTGAGGATTCAGAATTGAGGATTCAGGATTGTGGTTCGATGACAGAGGATTGAGGCTTGAGGATTGAGTATTGAGGATTGAGGATTGAGGATTGAGGATTTAAGATTGAGGATTGGGTATTGAGGATTGAACATTGAGGATTGAGGATTGAGGATTGAGGCCTGAAGATTGAATATTGATGATTGAAGATTGTGGATTGGGGATTGAGGGATGTGGATTGGGGACCAGGACTGAGGGTTGAATATTGACGTTTGAGGTCTGAGGATTGAGGATTGAGGATTGAGAATTGAGGATTGAGGATTGAGGATTGAAGATTGAGGATTGGGTATTGAGGATTGAAGAATGAGGATTGAGGATTGAGGATTGAGGACTGAGGATTGAGAATTGAGAACTGAGGATGAGGACTGAGGGCTGAGGGTTGAGGTTTGAGGAATGAGGATTGGGGGTTGAGGATTGAGGATTGAGGATTGAGAATTGAGGATTGAGTACTGAAGATTGAGTATTGATGACTGAGGATTGAGGATTGAGGATTGAGCATTGAGGATTGAGGATTGAAGATTGAGGATTGGGTTTTGCGGATTGAACATTGAGGATTGAGGATTGAGTATTGAGGACTGAAGATTGAGTATTGATGATTGAAGATTGATGATTGAGGATTGAGGGTTATGGATTGAGGACGAGGACTGAGGGTTGAGTATTGATGTCTGAGGTCTGAGGATTGAGGATTGAGGATTGAGAATTGAGAATTGAGGATTGAGGATTGAGAATTGAAGATTGAGGATTGGGTATTGGGGATTGAAGAATGAGCATTGAGGATTGAGGATTGAGGATTGAGGATTGAAGATTGAGGATTGAGGATTGAGGTTTGAAAGTTGAAGATTGAGTATTGAGGATTGAAGATTCAGGATTGAGGATTGAGGATTGAGGATTGAGGATTGACGATTGAAGATTGAGGATTGGGTATTGAGGATTGAAGAATGAGGACTGAGGATTGAATATTGAAGATTGAGGATTGATGATTGAGGATTGAGTATTGAGGATTGAGGATTGAGTATTGGGGATTGCGGATTGAACATTGAGGATTGAGGATTGAGGATTGAGGATTGAGGATTGTGGATTGAGGATTGAGGGTTGAGTATTGAAGATTGAGGATTGGGGATTGAGGATTGAGGATTGAAGATTGAATATTGATGATTGAAGGTTGAGGATTTAGGATTGAGGATTGAGGATTGAGGATGAGGGCTGAGGGTTGAAGATTGAGGTTTGAGGACTCAGGACTGAGGATTGAGGATTGAGAATTGATGATTGAGGTTTGAGGATTGAGTATTGGGGACTGAGTGTTGAGGGTTGAGTGATGAGGATTGATGTTTGTGGATAGAGATTTGAAGATTGCAGATAGAGTATTGAGTATTGGAACCTGTGAATTGAGGATATTCTATTGAGGATTGAGGATTGACAACTGATTGTTGAGGACTGAGGGCTGAAGATTGAGGATTCAGGATTGAGGATTCAGAATCGAGGTTCGAGGACTGAGGTTTGATGATTGAGGATTGAGGATTGAGGATTGAGGATTGAGGATTGAGGATTGAGTATTGAAGATTGAGGATTGAGAATTGAAGATTGAGGATTGATGATTGAGGATTGAGGATTGAGGATTGAGGATTGAAGACTGAATATTGAAGATTGAGGATTGATGATTGAGGATTGAGTATTGAGGATTGAGGATTGAGGATTGAGGATTGTGTATTGAGGATTGAGGATTGAGTATTGAAGATTGAGGATTGGGGATTGAGGATTGAGGATTGAGGATTGAGGATTGAGGATTGACGATTGAAGATTGAGAATTGGGGACTGAGAGTTGATGGTTGAGTGATGAGAATTGATGTTTGTGGATAGAGATATGAAGATTGCAGATTGAGTATTGCGTATGGAAAACTCTGAACTGAGGATACTCTAGTGAGGATTCAGGATTGACAACTGATTGTTGAGGACTGAGTGCTGAAGATTGAGGATTCAGGACTGTTGTTTGAGGACTGTGGATTGAGGATTGAGGATTGGGGATTGAGGATTGAGGATCGAGGATTGAAGATTGAAGATTGGGTATTGAGGATTGAACATTGAGGATTGAGGATTGAGGATTGAGGATTGAGGATTGAGGATTGAGGATTGAGGACTGAGGATTGAGGATTGAGGATTGAGGATTGAAGATTGAGTATTGAGGATTGAAGATTGAGGATTGAGGATTGAGGATTGAGGATTGAGGATTGAGGATTGAGGATTGAGGATTCATGATTGAGGATTCAGGTTTGAGGATTCAGGATTGTGGTTCGAGGACAGAGGATTGAGGCTTGAGGGTTGAGGATTGAGGATTGGGGATTGAGGATTGAGGATTGAGGATTTAAGATTGAGGATTGGGTATTGAGGATTGAGTATTGAGGATCGAGGATTGATTATGAGGGCTGAGGGTTGAGGATTGAGGTTTGAGGATTGAGGACTGAGGATTGAGGATTGATGATTGAGTATTGAGGATTGAAGATTGAGGATTGAGGATTGAGGATTGAGGATTGAGGATTGAGGATTGAGGATTGAAAATTGAGGACTGGGGACTGAGTGTTGAGGGTTGAGTGATGAGAATTGGTGTTTGTGGATAGAGATTTAAAGATTGCAGATTCAGTATTGAGTATTGAAAACTGTGAATTGATGATATTCTATTGAGGATTGAGAATTGACAACTGATTGTTGAGGACTGAGGTCTGAAGATTGAGGATTCAGCATTGAGGATCCAGGATTGAGGTTTGAGGACTGAGGATTGAGGATAGAGGATTGAGGATTGAGGATTGAGGATTGAGCATTGAGGATTGAGGATTGAAGATTGAGGATTGGGTTTTGCGAATTGAACATTGAGCATCGAGGATTGAGGATCGAGGATTGAGGACTGAAGATTGAGTATTGATGATTGAAGATTGATGATTGAGGATTGAGGGTTATGGATTGAGGACGAGGACTGAGGGTTGAGTATTGATGTCTGAGGTCTGAGGATTGAGGATTGAGGAATGAGAATTGAGGATTGAGGATTGAGGATTGAAGATTGAGGATTGGGTATTGAGGACTGACGAATGAGCATTGAGGATTGAGGATTGAGGATTGAGGATTGAGGATTGAGGATTGAGGTTTGAGAGTTGAAGATTGAGTATTGAGGATTGAAGATTCAGGATTGAGGATTGAGGATTGAGCATTGAGGATTGACGATTCAAGATTGATGATTGGGTATTGAGGATTGAAGAATGAGGACTGAGGATTGAGCATTGAGGATTGAGGATTGAGGACTGAGGATTGAAGATTGAGGATTGAGGATTGAGGATTAAAGGTTGAGCATTGAGGATTGAAGATTGAGGATTGATGATTGAGGATTGAGGATTGAGGATTGAGGATTGAGGACTGAATATTCAAGATTGAGGATTGATGATTGAGGATTGAGTATTGAGGATTGAGGATTGAGTATTGGGTATTGCGGATTGAACATTGAGGATTGAGGATTGAGGATTGAGGATCGAGGCTTGTGGATTGAGGATTGAGGATTGAGTATTGAAGATTGAGGATTGGGGATTGAGGATTGAGGATTGAGGATTGAGGATTGAGGATTGACGATTGAAGATTGAGGATTGGGGACTGAGAGTTGATGGTTGAGTGATGAGAATTGATGTTCGTGGATAGAGATATGAAGATTGCAGATTGAGTATTGCGTTTGGAAAACTCTGAACTGAGGATACTCTAGTGAGGATTGAGGATTGACAACTGATTGTTGAGGACTGAGTGCTGAAGAATGAGGATTCAGGATTGAGGATTCAGGACTGTGTTTTGAGGACTGTGGATTGAGGATTGAGGATTGGGGATTGAGGATTGAGGATCGAGGATTGAAGATTGAAGATTGGGTATTGAGGATTGAACATTGAGGATTGAGGATTGAGGATTGAGGATTGAGGATTGAGGATTGAAGACTGAATAATGATGATTGAAGGTTGAGGATTGAGGATTGAGGGTTGTGGATTCAGGACGAGGACTGAGGGTTGAGTATTGATGTTTGAGGTCTGAGGATTGAGGATAGACGATTGAGAATTGAGGACTGAGGATTGAGGATTGAAGATTGAATATTGATGATTGAAGATTGATGATTGTGGATTGAGAGTTGTGGAATGAGGACGAGGACTGAGGGTTGAGTATTGATGTCTGAGGTCTGAGGATTGAGGATTGAGGATTGAGAATTGAGGATTGAGGATTGAGGACTGAAGATTGGGAATTGGGTATTGAGGATTGAGGAATGAGGATTGAGGATTGAGGATTGAGGATTGAGGATTGAAGATTGAGTATTGAGGATTGAAGATTGAGGATTGAGGACTGAGGATTGAGGATTGAGGATTGAGGATTGAGGATTGAGGATTGAGGATTGAGGATTGAAGATTGAGTATTGAGGATTGAAGATTGAGGATTGTGGATTGAGGATTGAGGATTGAGTATTGAAGATTGAGGATTGGGGATTAAGGATTGTCGATTGAGGATTGAGTATTGAGGATTGAGAATTGAGGATTGAGGATTGAAGATTGAGTATTGAGGATTGAAGATTGAGGATTGAGGATTGAGGATTGAGGATTGAGGATTGAGGATTGAGGATTGAGGATTGATGTTTGAGGTCTGAGGATTGAGGATAGAGGATTGAGAATTCAGGATTGAGGATTGAGGATTGAGGATTGAGGATTGAGGATTCAGAATTGAGGATTCAGAATTGAGGATTCAGGATTGTGGTTCGATGACAGAGGATTGAGGCTTGAGGATTGAGTATTGAGGATTGAGGATTGAGGATTGAGGATTTAAGATTGAGGATTGGGTATTGAGGATTGAACATTGAGGATTGAGGATTGAGGATTGAGGCCTGAAGATTGAATATTGATGATTGAAGATTGAGGATTGGGGATTGAGGGATGTGGATTGGGGAGCAGGACTGAGGGTTGAATATTGACGTTTGAGGTCTGAGGATTGAGGATTGAGGATTGAGGATTGAGAATTGAGGATTGAGGATTGAGGATTGAAGATTGAGGATTGGGTATTGAGGATTGAAGAATGAGGATTGAGGATTTAGGATTGAGGACTGAGGATTGAGAATTGAGAACTGAGGATGAGGACTGAGGGCTGAGGGTTGAGGTTTGAGGAATGAGGATTGGGGGTTGAGGATTGAGGATTGAGGATTGAGAATTGAGGATTGAGTACTGAAGATTGAGTATTGATGACTGAGGATTGAGGGTTGAGGATTGAGCATTGAGGATTGAGGATTGAAGATTGAGGATTGGGTTTTGCGGATTGAACATTGAGGATTGAGGATTGAGTATTGAGGACTGAAGATTGAGTATTCATGATTGAAGATTGATGATTGAGGATTGAGGGTTATGGATTGAGGACGAGGACTGAGGGTTGAGTATTGATGTCTGAGGTCTGAGGATTGAGGATTGAGGATTGAGAATTGAGAATTGAGGATTGAGGATTGAGGATTGAAGATTGAGGATTGGGTGTTGGGGATTGAAGAATGAGCATTGAGGATTGAGGATTGAGGATTGAGGATTGAAGATTGAGGATTGAGGATTGAGGTTTGAAAGTTGAAGATTGAGTATTGAGGATTGAAGATTCAGGATTGAGGATTGAGGATTGAGGATTGAGGATTGACGATTGAAGATTGAGGATTGGGTATTGAGGATTGAAGAATGAGGACTGAGGATTGAATATTGAAGATTGAGGATTGATGATTGAGGATTGAGTATTGAGGATTGAGGATTGAGTATTGGGGATTGCGGATTGAACATTGAGGATTGAGGATTGAGGATTGAGGATTGAGGATTGTGGATTGAGGATTGAGGGTTGAGTATTGAAGATTGAGGATCGGGGATTGAGGATTGAGGATTGAAGATTGAATATTGATGATTGAAGGTTGAGGATTGAGGATTGAGGATTGAGGATTGAGGATTGAGGATTGAGGATTGACGATTGAAGATTGAGGATTGGGGACTGAGAGTTGATGGTTGAGTGATGAGAATTGATGTTCGTGGATAGAGATATGAAGATTGCAGATTGAGTATTGCGTTTGGAAAACTCTGAACTGAGGATACTCTAGTGAGGATTGAGGATTGACAACTGATTGTTGAGGACTGAGTGCTGAAGAATGAGGATTCAGGATTGAGGATTCAGGACTGTGTTTTGAGGACTGTGGATTGAGGATTGAGGATTGGGGATTGAGGATTGAGGATCGAGGATTGAAGATTGAAGATTGGGTATTGAGGATTGAACATTGAGGATTGAGGATTGAGGATTGAGGATTGAGGATTGAGGATTGAAGATTGAATAATGATGATTGAAGGTTGAGGATTGAGGATTGATGGTTGTGGATTCAGGACGAGGACTGAGGGTTGAGTATTGATGTTTGAGGTCTGAGGATTGAGGATAGACGATTGAGAATTGAGGACTGAGGATTGAGGATTGAAGATTGAATATTGATGATTGAAGATTGATGATTGTGGATTGAGAGTTGTGGAATGAGGACGAGGACTGAGGGTTGAGTATTGATGTCTGAGGTCTGAGGATTGAGGATTGAGGATTGAGAATTGAGGATTGAGGATTGAGGACTGAAGATTGGGAATTGGGTATTGAGGATTGAGGAATGAGGATTGAGGATTGAGGATTGAGGATTGAGGATTGAAGATTGAGTATTGAGGATTGAAGATTGAGGATTGAGGACTGAGGATTGAGGATTGAGAATTGAGGATTGAGGATTGAGGATTGAGGATTGAAGATTGAGTATTGAGGATTGAAGATTGAGGATTGTGGATTGAGGATTGAGGATTGAGTATTGAAGATTGAGGATTGGGGATTAAGGATTGTCGATTGAGGATTGAGTATTGAGGATTGAGAATTGAGGATTGAGGATTGAAGATTGAGTATTGAGGATTGAAGATTGAGGATTGAGGATTGAGGATTGAGGATTGAGGATTGAGGATTGAGGATTGAGGATTGATGTTTGAGGTCTGAGGATTGAGGATAGAGGATTGAGAATTCAGGATTGAGGATTGAGGATTGAGGATTGAGGATTGAGGATCCAGAATTGAGGATTCAGAATTGAGGATTCAGGATTGTGGTTCGATGACAGAGGATTGAGGCTTGAGGATTGAGTATTGAGGATTGAGGATTGAGGATTGAGGATTTAAGATTGAGGATTGGGTATTGAGGATTGAACATTGAGGATTGAGGATTGAGGATTGAGGCCTGAAGATTGAATATTGATGATTGAAGATTGAGGATTGGGGATTGAGGGATGTGGATTGGGGAGCAGGACTGAGGGTTGAATATTGACGTTTGAGGTCTGAGGATTGAGGATTGAGGATTGAGAATTGAGGATTGAGGATTGAGGATTGAAGATTGAGGATTGGGTATTGAGGATTGAAGAATGAGGATTGAGGATTTAGGATTGAGGACTGAGGATTGAGAATTGAGAACTGAGGATGAGGACTGAGGGCTGAGGGTTGAGGTTTGAGGAATGAGGATTGGGGGTTGAGGATTGAGGATTGAGGATTGAGAATTGAGGATTGAGTACTGAAGATTGAGTATTGATGACTGAGGATTGAGGGTTGAGGATTGAGCATTGAGGATTGAGGATTGAAGATTGAGGATTGGGTTTTGCGGATTGAACATTGAGGATTGAGGATTGAGTATTGAGGACTGAAGATTGAGTATTGATGATTGAAGATTGATGATTGAGGATTGAGGGTTATGGATTGAGGACGAGGACTGAGGGTTGAGTATTGATGTCTGAGGTCTGAGGATTGAGGATTGAGGATTGAGAATTGAGAATTGAGGATTGAGGATTGAGGATTGAAGATTGAGGATTGGGTATTGGGGATTGAAGAATGAGCATTGAGGATTGAGGATTGAGGATTGAGGATTGAAGATTGAGGATTGAGGATTGAGGTTTGAAAGTTGAAGATTGAGTATTGAGGATTGAAGATTCAGGATTGAGGATTGAGGATTGAGGATTGAGGATTGACGATTGAAGATTGAGGATTGGGTATTGAGGATTGAAGAATGAGGACTGAGGATTGAATATTGAAGATTGAGGATTGATGATTGAGGATTGAGTATTGAGGATTGAGGATTGAGTATTGGGGATTGCGGATTGAACATTGAGGATTGAGGATTGAGGATTGAGGATTGAGGATTGTGGATTGAGGATTGAGGGTTGAGTATTGAAGATTGAGGATCGGGGATTGAGGATTGAGGATTGAAGATTGAATATTGATGATTGATGGTTGAGGATTGAGGATTGAGGATTGAGGATTGAGGATTGAGGATTGAGGATTGACGATTGAAGATTGAGGATTGGGGACTGAGAGTTGATGGTTGAGTGATGAGAATTGATGTTCGTGGATAGAGATATGAAGATTGCAGATTGAGTATTGCGTTTGGAAAACTCTGAACTGAGGATACTCTAGTGAGGATTGAGGATTGACAACTGATTGTTGAGGACTGAGTGCTGAAGAATGAGGATTCAGGATTGAGGATTCAGGACTGTGTTTTGAGGACTGTGGATTGAGGATTGAGGATTGGGGATTGAGGATTGAGGATCGAGGATTGAAGATTGAAGATTGGGTATTGAGGATTGAACATTGAGGATTGAGGATTGAGGATTGAGGATTGAGGATTGAGGATTGAAGATTGAATAATGATGATTGAAGGTTGAGGATTGAGGATTGAGGGTTGTGGATTCAGGACGAGGACTGAGGGTTGAGTATTGATGTTTGAGGTCTGAGGATTGAGGATAGACGATTGAGAATTGAGGACTGAGGATTGAGGATTGAAGATTGAATATTGATGATTGAAGATTGATGATTGTGGATTGAGAGTTGTGGAATGAGGACGAGGACTGAGGGTTGAGTATTGATGTCTGAGGTCTGAGGATTGAGGATTGAGGATTGAGAATTGAGGATTGAGGATTGAGGACTGAAGATTGGGAATTGGGTATTGAGGATTGAGGAATGAGGATTGAGGATTGAGGATTGAGGATTGAGGATTGAAGATTGAGTATTGAGGATTGAAGATTGAGGATTGAGGACTGAGGATTGAGGATTGAGAATTGAGGATTGAGGATTGAGGATTGAGGATTGAAGATTGAGTATTGAGGATTGAAGATTGAGGATTGTGGATTGAGGATTGAGGATTGAGTATTGAAGATTGAGGATTGGGGATTAAGGATTGTCGATTGAGGATTGAGTATTGAGGATTGAGAATTGAGGATTGAGGATTGAAGATTGAGTATTGAGGATTGAAGATTGAGGATTGAGGATTGAGGATTGAGGATTGAGGATTGAGGATTGAGGATTGAGGATTGATGTTTGAGGTCTGAGGATTGAGGATAGAGGATTGAGAATTCAGGATTGAGGATTGAGGATTGAGGATTGAGGATTGAGGATCCAGAATTGAGGATTCAGAATTGAGGATTCAGGATTGTGGTTCGATGACAGAGGATTGAGGCTTGAGGATTGAGTATTGAGGATTGAGGATTGAGGATTGAGGATTTAAGATTGAGGATTGGGTATTGAGGATTGAACATTGAGGATTGAGGATTGAGGATTGAGGCCTGAAGATTGAATATTGATGATTGAAGATTGAGGATTGGGGATTGAGGGATGTGGATTGGGGAGCAGGACTGAGGGTTGAATATTGACGTTTGAGGTCTGAGGATTGAGGATTGAGGATTGAGAATTGAGGATTGAGGATTGAGGATTGAAGATTGCGGATTGGGTATTGAGGATTGAAGAATGAGGATTGAGGATTTAGGATTGAGGACTGAGGATTGAGAATTGAGAACTGAGGATGAGGACTGAGGGCTGAGGGTTGAGGTTTGAGGAATGAGGATTGGGGGTTGAGGATTGAGGATTGAGGATTGAGAATTGAGGATTGAGTACTGAAGATTGAGTATTGATGACTGAGGATTGAGGGTTGAGGATTGAGCATTGAGGATTGAGGATTGAAGATTGAGGATTGGGTTTTGCGGATTGAACATTGAGGATTGAGGATTGAGTATTGAGGACTGATGATTGAGTATTGATGATTGAAGATTGATGATTGAGGATTGAGGGTTATGGATTGAGGACGAGGACTGAGGGTTGAGTATTGATGTCTGAGGTCTGGGGATTGAGGATTGAGGATTGAGAATTGAGAATTGAGGATTGAGGATTGAGGATTGAAGATTGAGGATTGGGTATTGGGGATTGAAGAATGAGCATTGAGGATTGAGGATTGAGGATTGAGGATTGAAGATTGAGGATTGAGGATTGAGGTTTGAAAGTTGAAGATTGAGTATTGAGGATTGAAGATTCAGGATTGAGGATTGAGGATTGAGGATTGAGGATTGACGATTGAAGATTGAGGATTGGGTATTGAGGATTGAAGAATGAGGACTGAGGATTGAATATTGAAGATTGAGGATTGATGATTGAGGATTGAGTATTGAGGATTGAGGATTGAGTATTGGGGATTGCGGATTGAACATTGAGGATTGAGGATTGAGGATTGAGGATTGAGGATTGTGGATTGAGGATTGAGGGTTGAGTATTGAAGATTGAGGATCGGGGATTGAGGATTGAGGATTGAAGATTGAATATTGATGATTGAAGGTTGAGGATTGAGGATTGAGGATTGAGGATTGAGGATGAGGGCTGAGGGTTGAAGATTGAGGTTTGAGGACTCAGGACTGAGGATTGAGGATTGAGAATTGAGGATTGAGGATTGAGGATTGAGTATTGGGGACTGAGTGTTGAGGGTTGAGTGATGAGGATTGATGTTTGTGGATAGAGATTTGAAGATTGCAGATAGAGTATTGAGTATTGGAACCTGTGAATTGAGGATATTCTATTGAGGATTGAGGATTGACAACTGATTGTTGAGGACTGAGGGCTGAAGATTGAGGATTCAGGATTGAGGATTCAGAATCGAGGTTCGAGGACTGAGGTTTGATGATTGAGGATTGAGGATTGAGGATTGAGGATTGAGGATTGAGTATTGAAGATTGAGGATTGATGATTGAGGATGGTGGATTGAGGATTGAGGATTGAGTATTGGGGATTGAGGATTGAAGATTGAGGATTGACGATTGAGGATTAATGACTGAGTATTGAGGATTGAAGATTGAGAATTGAGGATTGAGAATTGAACATTGAGGACTGAGTGTTGAGGGTTGAGTGATGAGAATTGATGTTTGTGGATAGAGATTTGAAGATTGCAGATTGGGTATTGAGTATTGAAAACTGTGAATTGAGGATATTCTATTGGGGATTGAGGATTGACAACTGATTGTTGAGGACTGAGAGCTGAAGATTGAGGATTCAGGATTGAGGATTCAGGACGGTGGTTTGAGGACTGTGGACTGTGGATTGAGGTTTGGGGATTGAGGATTGAGGATCGAGGATTGAAGATTGAAGATTGGGTATTGAGGATTGAACATTGAGGATTGAGGATTGAGGATTGAGGATTGAGGATTGAGGATTGAAGATTGAATATTGATGATTGAAGGTTGAGGATTGAGGATTGAGGATTGAGGATTGAAGATTGAGTATTGAGGATTGAAGATTGAGGATTGTGGATTGAGGATTGAGGATTGAGTATTGAAGATTGAGGATTGGGGATTAAGGATTGTCGATTGAGGATTGAGTATTGAGGATTGAGAATTGAGGATTGAGGATTGAAGATTGAGTATTGAGGATTGAAGATTGAGGATTGAGGATTGAGGATTGAGGATTGAGGATTGAGGATTGAGGATTGAGGATTGATGTTTGAGGTCTGAGGATTGAGGATAGAGGATTGAGAATTCAGGATTGAGGATTGAGGATTGAGGATTGAGGATTGAGGATCCAGAATTGAGGATTCAGAATTGAGGATTCAGGATTGTGGTTCGATGACAGAGGATTGAGGCTTGAGGATTGAGTATTGAGGATTGAGGATTGAGGATTGAGGATTTAAGATTGAGGATTGGGTATTGAGGATTGAACATTGAGGATTGAGGATTGAGGATTGAGGCCTGAAGATTGAATATTGATGATTGAAGATTGAGGATTGGGGATTGAGGGATGTGGATTGGGGAGCAGGACTGAGGGTTGAATATTGACGTTTGAGGTCTGAGGATTGAGGATTGAGGATTGAGAATTGAGGATTGAGGATTGAGGATTGAGGATTGAGGATTGGGTATTGAGGATTGAAGAATGAGGATTGAGGATTTAGGATTGAGGACTGAGGATTGAGAATTGAGAACTGAGGATGAGGACTGAGGGCTGAGGGTTGAGGTTTGAGGAATGAGGATTGGGGGTTGAGGATTGAGGATTGAGGATTGAGAATTGAGGATTGAGTACTGAAGATTGAGTATTGATGACTGAGGATTGAGGGTTGAGGATTGAGCATTGAGGATTGAGGATTGAAGATTGAGGATTGGGTTTTGCGGATTGAACATTGAGGATTGAGGATTGAGTATTGAGGACTGAAGATTGAGTATTGATGATTGAAGATTGATGATTGAGGATTGAGGGTTATGGATTGAGGACGAGGACTGAGGGTTGAGTATTGATGTCTGAGGTCTGAGGATTGAGGATTGAGGATTGAGAATTGAGAATTGAGGATTGAGGATTGAGGATTGAAGATTGAGGATTGGGTATTGGGGATTGAAGAATGAGCATTGAGGATTGAGGATTGAGGATTGAGGATTGAAGATTGAGGATTGAGGATTGAGGTTTGAAAGTTGAAGATTGAGTATTGAGGATTGAAGATTCAGGATTGAGGATTGAGGATTGAGGATTGAGGATTGACGATTGAAGATTGAGGATTGGGTATTGAGGATTGAAGAATGAGGACTGAGGATTGAATATTGAAGATTGAGGATTGATGATTGAGGATTGAGAATTGAGGATTGAGGATTGAGTATTGGGGATTGCGGATTGAACATTGAGGATTGAGGATTGAGGATTGAGGATTGAGGATTGTGGATTGAGGATTGAGGGTTGAGTATTGAAGATTGAGGATCGGGGATTGAGGATTGAGGATTGAAGATTGAATATTGATGATTGATGGTTGAGGATTGAGGATTGAGGATTGAGGATTGAGGATTGAGGATTGAGGATTGACGATTGAAGATTGAGGATTGGGGACTGAGAGTTGATGGTTGAGTGATGAGAATTGATGTTCGTGGATAGAGATATGAAGATTGCAGATTGAGTATTGCGTTTGGAAAACTCTGAACTGAGGATACTCTAGTGAGGATTGAGGATTGACAACTGATTGTTGAGGACTGAGTGCTGAAGAATGAGGATTCAGGATTGAGGATTCAGGACTGTGTTTTGAGGACTGTGGATTGAGGATTGAGGATTTGGGATTGAGGATTGAGGATCGAGGATTGAAGATTGAAGATTGGGTATTGAGGATTGAACATTGAGGATTGAGGATTGAGGATTGAGGATTGAGGATTGAGGATTGAAGATTGAATAATGATGATTGAAGGTTGAGGATTGAGGATTGAGGGTTGTGGATTCAGGACGAGGACTGAGGGTTGAGTATTGATGTTTGAGGTCTGAGGATTGAGGATAGACGATTGAGAATTGAGGACTGAGGATTGAGGATTGAAGATTGAATATTGATGATTGAAGATTGATGATTGTGGATTGAGAGTTGTGGAATGAGGACGAGGACTGAGGGTTGAGTATTGATGTCTGAGGTCTGAGGATTGAGGATTGAGGATTGAGAATTGAGGATTGAGGATTGAGGACTGAAGATTGGGAATTGGGTATTGAGGATTGAGGAATGAGGATTGAGGATTGAGGATTGAGGATTGAGGATTGAAGATTGAGTATTGAGGATTGAAGATTGAGGATTGAGGACTGAGGATTGAGGATTGAGAATTGAGGATTGAGGATTGAGGATTGAGGATTGAAGATTGAGTATTGAGGATTGAAGATTGAGGATTGTGGATTGAGGATTGAGGATTGAGTATTGAAGATTGAGGATTGGGGATTAAGGATTGTCGATTGAGGATTGAGTATTGAGGATTGAGAATTGAGGATTGAGGATTGAAGATTGAGTATTGAGGATTGAAGATTGAGGATTGAGGATTGAGGATTGAGGATTGAGGATTGAGGATTGAGGATTGAGGATTGATGTTTGAGGTCTGAGGATTGAGGATAGAGGATTGAGAATTCAGGATTGAGGATTGAGGATTGAGGATTGAGGATTGAGGATCCAGAATTGAGGATTCAGAATTGAGGATTCAGGATTGTGGTTCGATGACAGAGGATTGAGGCTTGAGGATTGAGTATTGAGGATTGAGGATTGAGGATTGAGGATTTAAGATTGAGGATTGGGTATTGAGGATTGAACATTGAGGATTGAGGATTGAGGATTGAGGCCTGAAGATTGAATATTGATGATTGAAGATTGAGGATTGGGGATTGAGGGATGTGGATTGGGGAGCAGGACTGAGGGTTGAATATTGACGTTTGAGGTCTGAGGATTGAGGATTGAGGATTGAGAATTGAGGATTGAGGATTGAGGATTGAAGATTGAGGATTGGGTATTGAGGATTGAAGAATGAGGATTGAGGATTTAGGATTGAGGACTGAGGATTGAGAATTGAGAACTGAGGATGAGGACTGAGGGCTGAGGGTTGAGGTTTGAGGAATGAGGATTGGGGGTTGAGGATTGAGGATTGAGGATTGAGAATTGAGGATTGAGTACTGAAGATTGAGTATTGATGACTGAGGATTGAGGGTTGAGGATTGAGCATTGAGGATTGAGGATTGAAGATTGAGGATTGGGTTTTGCGGATTGAACATTGAGGATTGAGGATTGAGTATTGAGGACTGAAGATTGAGTATTGATGATTGAAGATTGATGATTGAGGATTGAGGGTTATGGATTGAGGACGAGGACTGAGGGTTGAGTATTGATGTCTGAGGTCTGGGGATTGAGGATTGAGGATTGAGAATTGAGAATTGAGGATTGAGGATTGAGGATTGAAGATTGAGGATTGGGTATTGGGGATTGAAGAATGAGCATTGAGGATTGAGGATTGAGGATTGAGGATTGAAGATTGAGGATTGAGGATTGAGGTTTGAAAGTTGAAGATTGAGTATTGAGGATTGAAGATTCAGGATTGAGGATTGAGGATTGAGGATTGAGGATTGACGATTGAAGATTGAGGATTGGGTATTGAGGATTGAAGAATGAGGACTGAGGATTGAATATTGAAGATTGAGGATTGATGATTGAGGATTGAGTATTGAGGATTGAGGATTGAGTATTGGGGATTGCGGATTGAACATTGAGGATTGAGGATTGAGGATTGAGGATTGAGGATTGTGGATTGAGGATTGAGGGTTGAGTATTGAAGATTGAGGATCGGGGATTGAGGATTGAGGATTGAAGATTGAATATTGATGATTGAAGGTTGAGGATTGAGGATTGAGGATTGAGGATTGAGGATGAGGGCTGAGGGTTGAAGATTGAGGTTTGAGGACTCAGGACTGAGGATTGAGGATTGAGAATTGAGGATTGAGGATTGAGGATTGAGTATTGGGGACTGAGTGTTGAGGGTTGAGTGATGAGGATTGATGTTTGTGGATAGAGATTTGAAGATTGCAGATTGGGTATTGAGTATTGAAAACTGTGAATTGAGGATATTCTATTGGGGATTGAGGATTGACAACTGATTGTTGAGGACTGAGAGCTGAAGATTGAGGATTCAGGATTGAGGATTCAGGACGGTGGTTTGAGGACTGTGGACTGTGGATTGAGGTTTGGGGATTGAGGATTGAGGATCGAGGATTGAAGATTGAAGATTGGGTATTGAGGATTGAACATTGAGGATTGAGGATTGAGGATTGAGGATTGAGGATTGAGGATTGAAGATTGAATATTGATGATTGAAGGTTGAGGATTGAGGATTGAGGATTGAGGATTGAGGATGAGGGCTGAGGGTTGAAGATTGAGGTTTGAGGACTCAGGGCTGAGGATTGAGGATTGAGAATTGAGGATTGAGGATTGAGGATTGACAACTGATTGTTGAGGACTGAGGGCTGAAGATGGAGGATTCAGGATTGAGGATTCAGAATTGAGGTTTGAGGACTGAAGATTGAGGATTGAGGATTGAGGATTGAGGATTGAGGATTGAGGATTGAGGATTGAAGGTTGAGTATTGAGGATTGAAGATTGAGGATTGAGGATTGGGGATTGAGGATTGAATATTGAGGATTGAGGATTGAGGATTGACAACTGATTGTTGAGGACTGAGGGCTGAAGATTGAGGATTCAGGATTGAGGATTCAGAACAGAGGTTTGGGGACTGAGGATTCAGGATTGAGGATTGAAGATTGAATATTGATGATCGAAGATTGAGGATTAAGGATTGAGTGTTGTGTATTGAGGACAAGGACTGAGGGTTGAGTATTGATGTTTGAGGTCTGAGGATTGAGGATTGAGGATTCAGAATAGAGGATTGAGGATTGAGGAATGAAGATTGAGGATTTGGTGTTGAGGATTGAAGAATGAGGTTTGAGGATTTAGGATTGAGGATTGAGGATTGAAGATCGAGTATTGAGGATTGAAGATTGAGGATTGAGGATTGAGGATTGAGGATTGAGGATTGAGGATTGAGGATTGAAGATTGAGGATTGATGATTGAGGATTGGGATTGAGGATTGAGGATTAATGATTGAGTATTGAGGATTGAAGATTGAGAATTGAGGATTGAGGATTGAACATTGAGGACTGAGCGTTGATGGTTGTGTGATGAGAATTGATGTTTGTGGATAGAGATTTGAAGATTGCAGATTGGGTATTGAGTATTGAAAACTGTGAATTGAGGATATTCTATTGGGGATTGAAGATTGACTACTGATTGTTGAGGACTGAGGGCTGAAGATTGAGGACTCAGGATTGAGGATTCAGAATTGTGGTTTGAGGACTGAGGATTGAAGATTGAAGATTGAGTATTGAGGGTTGAGGATTGTGGATTGAGGATTGAGGATTGAGGATTGAGGATGAGGGCTGAGGGTTGAAGGTTGAGGTTTGAGGACTCAGGACTGAGGATTGAGGATTGAGAATTGAGGATTGAGGATTGAGAATTGAAGATTGAGGATAGGGTATTGAGGATTGAAGAATGAGGTTGGAGGATGGGCGATTGAGGATTGAGGATTGAAGATTGAGTATTCAGGATTGGAGATTGACGATTGAGGATTGAGGATTGAGGATCGAGTATTGAGGATTGAGGATTGAAGATTGAGTATTGAGGATTGAAGATTGAGGATTGAGGATTGAGGATTGAGGATTGAGGATTGAGAATTGAAGATTGAGTTTTGGGGACTGAGTGTTGAGGGTTGAGTGATGAGGATTGATGTTTCCGGATAGAGATTTGAAGATTGCAGATTGAGTATTGAGTATTGGAACCTGTGAATTGAGGATATTCTATTGAGGATTGAGGATTGACAACTGATTGTTGAGGACTGAGGGCTGAAGATTGAGGATTCAGGATTGAGGATTCAGAATCGAGGCTTGAGGACTGAGGATTGAGGATTGAGGATTGAGGATTGAGGATTGAGGATTGAGGATTGAAGATTCAGTATTGAGGATTGAAGATTGAGGATGGAGGATTGAGGATTGAGGATTGAGGATTGAAGATTGAGGATTGAAGACTGAGGATTGATGATTGAGGATTGAGGATTGAGGATTGAGGATTGAAGACTGAATATTGAAGATTGAGGATTGATGATTGAGGATTGAGTATTGAGGATTGAGGATTGAGTATTGGGGATTGCGGATTGAATATTGAGGATTGAGGATTGAGGATTGAGGATTGAGGATTGTGGATTGAGGATTGAGGATTGAGTATTGAAGATTGAGGATTGGGGATTGAGGATTGAGGATTGAGGATTGAGGATTGAGGATTGACGATTGAAGATTGAGAATTGGGGACTGAGAGTTGATGGTTGAGTGATGAGAATTGATGTTTGTGGATAGAGATATGAAGATTGCAGATTGAGTATTGCGTATGGAAAACTCTGAACTGAGGATACTCTAGTGAGGATTGAGGATTGACAACTGATTGTTGAGGACTGAGTGCTGAAGATTGAGGATTCAGGATTGAGGATTCAGGACTGTTGTTTGAGGACTGTGGATTGAGGATTGAGGATTGGGGATTGAGGATTGAGGATCGAGGATTGAAGATTGAAGATTGGGTATTGAGGATTGAACATTGAGGATTGAGGATTGAGGATTGAGGATTGAGGATTGAGGATTGAAGATTGAATATTGATGATTGAATGTTGAGGATTGAGGATTGAGGATTGAGGATTGAGGATGAGGGCTGAGGGTTGAAGATTGAGGTTTGAGGACTCAGGACTGAGGATTGAGGAATGAGAATTGAGGATTGAGGATTGAGGATTGAAGATTGAGGATAGGGTATTGAGGATTGAAGAATGAGGATGGAGGATGGGCGATTGAGGATTGAGGACTGAAGATTGAGTATTCAGGATTGGAGATTGACGATTGAGGATTGAGGATTGAGGATCGAGAATTGAGGATTGAGGATTGAAGATTGAGTATTGAGGATTGCAGATTGAGGATTGAGGATTGAGGATTGAGGATTGAGGATTGAGAATTGAAGATTGAGTATTGGGGACTGAGTGTTGAGGGTTGAGTGATGAGGATTGATGTTTGTGGATAGAGATTTGAAGATTGCAGATTGGGTATTGAGTATTGAAAACTATGAATTGAGGATATTCTATTGGGGATTGAGGATTGACAACTGATTGTTGAGGACTGAGGGCTGAAGATTGAGGATTGAGAATTGAGGATTGAGGATTGAGGATTGAAGATTGAGAATTGGGTATTGAGGATTGAAGAATGAGCATTGAGGATTGGGGATTGAGGATTGAGGATTGAGGATTGAGGATTGAGGATTGACAACTGATTGTTGAGGACTGAGGCCTGAAGATTGAGGATTCAGTATTGAGGATTCAGAATTGAGGTTTGAGGACTGAGGATTGAGGATTGAGGATTGAGGATTGAGGATTGAGGATTGAGGATTGAGGATTGAAGATTGAGTATTGATGATTGAAGATTGAGGATTGAGGATTGATGACTGAGTATTGAGGATTGAAGGTTGAGGATTCAGGATTGAGGATTGAGGATTGAGGAATGAGGATTGAGGATTGAGGGTTGTGGATTGGGGACCAGGACTGAGGGTTGAATATTGATGTTTGAGGTCTGAGGATTGAGGATTGAGGATTGAGAATAGATGATTGAGGATTGAGGATTGAAGATTGAGGATTGGGTATTGAGGATTGAAGAATTAGGATTGAGGATTGAGGATTGAGGCCTGAGGATTGAGAATTGAGAACTGAGGCTGAGGACTGAGGACTGAGGGCTGAGGTTTGAGGAATGAGGACTAACGATTGAGGATTGGGGATTGAAGATTGAGTATTGAGGATTGAAGATTGTGGATTGAGAATTGAGGATTCAGGATTGAGGATTGAAGATTGAGGATTGGGGACTGAGTGTTGAGGGCTGAGTGATGAGAATTGATGTTTGTGGATAGAGATTTGAAGATTGCAGATTGAGTATTGCGTATGGAAAACTCTGAACTGAGGATATTCTATTGAGGATTGAGGATTGACAACTGATTGTTGAGGACTGAGGGCTGAAGATTGAGGATTCAGTATTGAGGATTCAGGATTGTGGTTTGAGGACAGAGGATTGAGGATTGAGGATTGAGGATTGAGGATTGAGGATTGAGAATTGAAGATTGAGGATTGGGTATTGCGGATTGACTATTGAGGGTTGAGGATTGAGGATTGAGGATTCAGGATTGAGGATTCAGTATTGAGGATTCAGGATTGTGGTTCGAGGACAGAGGATTGAGGCTTGAGGATTGAGGATTGAGGATTGAGGATTGAGGATTGAGGATTGAGGATTGAGTATTGGGGATTGCGGATTGAACATTGAGGATTGAGGATTGAGGATTGAGGACTGAAGATTGAATATTGATGATTGAAGATTGATGATTGAGGATTGAGAGTTGTGGATTGAGGACGAGGACTGAGGGTTGAGTATTGATGTCTGAGGTCTGAGGATTGAGGATTGAGGATTGAGAATTGAGGATTGAGGATTGAGGACTGAAGATTGAGGATTGGGTATTGAGGATTGAAGAATGAGGATTGAGGATTGAGGATTGAGGATTGAGGATTGAAGATTGAGTATTGAGGATTGACGATTGAGGATTAATGACTGAGTATTGAGGATTGAAGATTGAGAATTGAGGATTGAGAATTGAACATTGAGGACTGAGTGTTGAGGGTTGAGTGATGAGAATTGATGTTTGTGGATAGAGATTTGAAGATTGCAGATTGGGTATTGAGTATTGAAAACTGTGAATTGAGGATATTCTATTGGGGATTGAGGATTGACAACTGATTGTTGAGGACTGAGAGCTGAAGATTGAGGATTCAGGATTGAGGATTCAGGACGGTGGTTTGAGGACTGTGGACTGTGGATTGAGGTTTGGGGATTGAGGATTGAGGATCGAGGATTGAAGATTGAAGATTGGGTATTGAGGATTGAACATTGAGGATTGAGGATTGAGGATTGAGGATTGAGGATTGAGGATTGAAGATTGAATATTGATGATTGAAGGTTGAGGATTGAGGATTGAGGATTGAGGATTGAGGATGAGGGCTGAGGGTTGAAGATTGAGGTTTGAGGACTCAGGGCTGAGGATTGAGGATTGAGAATTGAGGATTGAGGATTGAGGATTGACAACTGATTGTTGAGGACTGAGGGCTGAAGATGGAGGATTCAGGATTGAGGATTCAGAATTGAGGTTTGAGGACTGAAGATTGAGGATTGAGGATTGAGGATTGAGGATTGAGGATTGAGGATTGAGGATTGAAGGTTGAGTATTGAGGATTGAAGATTGAGGATTGAGGATTGGGGATTGAGGATTGAATATTGAGGATTGAGGATTGAGGATTGACAACTGATTGTTGAGGACTGAGGGCTGAAGATTGAGGATTCAGGATTGAGGATTCAGAACAGAGGTTTGGGGACTGAGGATTCAGGATTGAGGATTGAAGATTGAATATTGATGATCGAAGATTGAGGATTGAGGATTGAGTGTTGTGTATTGAGGACAAGGACTGAGGGTTGAGTATTGATGTTTGAGGTCTGAGGATTGAGGATTGAGGATTCAGAATAGAGGATTGAGGATTGAGGAATGAAGATTGAGGATTTGGTGTTGAGGATTGAAGAATGAGGTTTGAGGATTTAGGATTGAGGATTGAGGATTGAAGATCGAGTATTGAGGATTGAAGATTGAGGATTGAGGATTGAGGATTGAGGATTGAGGATTGAGGATTGAGGATTGAAGATTGAGTATTGATGATTGAAGATTGAGGATTGATGATTGAGGATTGGGATTGAGGATTGAGGATTAATGATTGAGTATTGAGGATTGAAGATTGAGAATTGAGGATTGAGGATTGAACATTGAGGACTGAGCGTTGATGGTTGTGTGATGAGAATTGATGTTTGTGGATAGAGATTTGAAGATTGCAGATTGGGTATTGAGTATTGAAAACTGTGAATTGAGGACATTCTATTGGGGATTGAAGATTGACTACTGATTGTTGAGGACTGAGGGCTGAAGATTGAGGACTCAGGATTGAGGATTCAGAATTGTGGTTTGAGGACTGAGGATTGAAGATTGAAGATTGAGTATTGAGGGTTGAGGATTGTGGATTGAGGATTGAGGATTGAGGATTGAGGATGAGGGCTGAGGGTTGAAGGTTGAGGTTTGAGGACTCAGGACTGAGGATTGAGGATTGAGAATTGAGGATTGAGGATTGAGAATTGAAGATTGAGGATAGGGTATTGAGGATTGAAGAATGAGGTTGGAGGATGGGCGATTGAGGATTGAGGATTGAAGATTGAGTATTCAGGATTGGAGATTGACGATTGAGGATTGAGGATTGAGGATCGAGTATTGAGGATTGAGGATTGAAGATTGAGTATTGAGGATTGAAGATTGAGGATTGAGGATTGAGGATTGAGGATTGAGGATTGAGAATTGAAGATTGAGTTTTGGGGACTGAGTGTTGAGGGTTGAGTGATGAGGATTGATGTTTCCGGATAGAGATTTGAAGATTGCAGATTGAGTATTGAGTATTGGAACCTGTGAATTGAGGATATTCTATTGAGGATTGAGGATTGACAACTGATTGTTGAGGACTGAGGGCTGAAGATTGAGGATTCAGGATTGAGGATTCAGAATCGAGGCTTGAGGACTGAGGATTGAGGATTGAGGATTGAGGATTGAGGATTGAGGATTGAGGATTGAAGATTCAGTATTGAGGATTGAAGATTGAGGATGGAGGATTGAGGATTGAGGATTGAGGATTGAAGATTGAGGATTGAAGACTGAGGATTGATGATTGAGGATTGAGGATTGAGGATTGAGGATTGAAGACTGAATATTGAAGATTGAGGATTGATGATTGAGGATTGAGTATTGAGGATTGAGGATTGAGTATTGGGGATTGCGGATTGAATATTGAGGATTGAGGATTGAGGATTGAGGATTGAGGATTGTGGATTGAGGATTGAGGATTGAGTATTGAAGATTGAGGATTGGGGATTGAGGATTGAGGATTGAGGATTGAGGATTGAGGATTGACGATTGAAGATTGAGAATTGGGGACTGAGAGTTGATGGTTGAGTGATGAGAATTGATGTTTGTGGATAGAGATATGAAGATTGCAGATTGAGTATTGCGTATGGAAAACTCTGAACTGAGGATACTCTAGTGAGGATTGAGGATTGACAACTGATTGTTGAGGACTGAGTGCTGAAGATTGAGGATTCAGGATTGAGGATTCAGGACTGTTGTTTGAGGACTGTGGATTGAGGATTGAGGATTGGGGATTGAGGATTGAGGATCGAGGATTGAAGATTGAAGATTGGGTATTGAGGATTGAACATTGAGGATTGAGGATTGAGGATTGAGGATTGAGGATTGAGGATTGAAGATTGAATATTGATGATTGAATGTTGAGGATTGAGGATTGAGGATTGAGGATTGAGGATGAGGGCTGAGGGTTGAAGATTGAGGTTTGAGGACTCAGGACTGAGGATTGAGGAATGAGAATTGAGGATTGAGGATTGAGGATTGAAGATTGAGGATAGGGTATTGAGGATTGAAGAATGAGGATGGAGGATGGGCGATTGAGGATTGAGGACTGAAGATTGAGTATTCAGGATTGGAGATTGACGATTGAGGATTGAGGATTGAGGATCGAGAATTGAGGATTGAGGATTGAAGATTGAGTATTGAGGATTGCAGATTGAGGATTGAGGATTGAGGATTGAGGATTGAGGATTGAGAATTGAAGATTGAGTATTGGGGACTGAGTGTTGAGGGTTGAGTGATGAGGATTGATGTTTGTGGATAGAGATTTGAAGATTGCAGATTGGGTATTGAGTATTGAAAACTATGAATTGAGGATATTCTATTGGGGATTGAGGATTGACAACTGATTGTTGAGGACTGAGGGCTGAAGATTGAGGATTGAGAATTGAGGATTGAGGATTGAGGATTGAAGATTGAGAATTGGGTATTGAGGATTGAAGAATGAGCATTGAGGATTGGGGATTGAGGATTGAGGATTGAGGATTGAGGATTGAGGATTGACAACTGATTGTTGAGGACTGAGGCCTGAAGATTGAGGATTCAGTATTGAGGATTCAGAATTGAGGTTTGAGGACTGAGGATTGAGGATTGAGGATTGAGGATTGAGGATTGAGGATTGAGGATTGAGGATTGAAGATTGAGTATTGATGATTGAAGATTGAGGATTGAGGATTGATGACTGAGTATTGAGGATTGAAGGTTGAGGATTCAGGATTGAGGATTGAGGATTGAGGAATGAGGATTGAGGATTGAGGGTTGTGGATTGGGGACCAGGACTGAGGGTTGAATATTGATGTTTGAGGTCTGAGGATTGAGGATTGAGGATTGAGAATAGATGATTGAGGATTGAGGATTGAAGATTGAGGATTGGGTATTGAGGATTGAAGAATTAGGATTGAGGATTGAGGATTGAGGCCTGAGGATTGAGAATTGAGAACTGAGGGTGAGGACTGAGGACTGAGGGCTGAGGTTTGAGGAATGAGGACTAACGATTGAGGATTGGGGATTGAAGATTGAGTATTGAGGATTGAAGATTGTGGATTGAGAATTGAGGATTCAGGATTGAGGATTGAAGATTGAGGATTGGGGACTGAGTGTTGAGGGCTGAGTGATGAGAATTGATGTTTGTGGATAGAGATTTGAAGATTGCAGATTGAGTATTGCGTATGGAAAACTCTGAACTGAGGATATTCTATTGAGGATTGAGGATTGACAACTGATTGTTGAGGACTGAGGGCTGAAGATTGAGGATTCAGTATTGAGGATTCAGGATTGTGGTTTGAGGACAGAGGATTGAGGATTGAAGATTGAGGATTGTGGATTGAGGATTGAGGATTGAGTATTGAAGATTGAGGATTGGGGATTAAGGATTGACGATTGAGGATTGAGTATTGAGGATTGAGAATTGAGGATTGAGGATTGAAGATTGAGTATTGAGGATTGAAGATTGAGGATTGAGGATTGAGGATTGAGGATTGAGGATTGAGGATTGAGGATTGAGGATTGATGTTTGAGGTCTGAGGATTGAGGATAGAGGATTGAGAATTCAGGATTGAGGATTGAGGATTGAGGATTGAGGATTGAGGATTCAGAATTGAGGATTCAGAATTGAGGATTCAGGATTGTGGTTCGATGACAGAGGATTGAGGCTTGAGGATTGAGTATTGAGGATTGAGGATTGAGGATTGAGGATTTAAGATTGAGGATTGGGTATTCAGGATTGAACATTGAGGATTGAGGATTGAGGATTGAGGCCTGAAGATTGAATATTGATGATTGAAGATTGTGGATTGGGGATTGAGGGATGTGGATTGGGGACCAGGACTGAGGGTTGAATATTGACGTTTGAGGTCTGAGGATTGAGGATTGAGGATTGAGAATTGAGGATTGAGGATTGAGGATTGAAGATTGAGGATTGGGTATTGAGGATTGAAGAATGAGGATTGAGGATTGAGGATTGAGGACTGAGGATTGAGAATTGAGAACTGAGGATGAGGACTGAGGGCTGAGGGTTGAGGTTTGAGGAATGAGGATTGGGGGTTGAGGATTGAGGATTGAGGATTGAGAATTGAGGATTGAGTACTGAAGATTGAGTATTGATGACTGAGGATTGAGGATTGAGGATTGAGCATTGAGGATTGAGGATTGAAGATTGAGGATTGGGTTTTGCGGATTGAACATTGAGGATTGAGGATTGAGTATTGAGGACTGAAGATTGAGTATTGATGATTGAAGATTGATGATTGAGGATTGAGGGTTATGGATTGAGGACGAGGACTGAGGGTTGAGTATTGATGTCTGAGGTCTGAGGATTGAGGATTGAGGATTGAGAATTGAGAATTGAGGATTGAGGATTGAGGATTGAAGATTGAGGATTGGGTATTGGGGATTGAAGAATGAGCATTGAGGATTGAGGATTGAGGATTGAGGATTGAAGATTGAGGATTGAGGATTGAGGTTTGAAAGTTGAAGATTGAGTATTGAGGATTGAAGATTCAGGATTGAGGATTGAGGATTGAGGATTGAGGATTGACGATTGAAGATTGAGGATTGGGTATTGAGGATTGAAGAATGAGGACTGAGGATTGAATATTGAAGATTGAGGATTGATGATTGAGGATTGAGTATTGAGGATTGAGGATTGAGTATTGGGGATTGCGGATTGAACATTGAGGATTGAGGATTGAGGATTGAGGATTGAGGATTGTGGATTGAGGATTGAGGGTTGAGTATTGAAGATTGAGGATCGGGGATTGAGGATTGAGGATTGAAGATTGAATATTGATGATTGAAGGTTGAGGATTGAGGATTGAGGATTGAGGATTGAGGATGAGGGCTGAGGGTTGAAGATTGAGGTTTGAGGACTCAGGACTGAGGATTGAGGATTGAGAATTGAGGATTGAGGATTGAGGATTGAGTATTGGGGACTGAGTGTTGAGGGTTGAGTGATGAGGATTGATGTTTGTGGATTGAGATTTGAAGATTGCAGATAGAGTATTGAGTATTGGAACCTGTGAATTGAGGATATTCTATTGAGGATTGAGGATTGACAACTGATTGTTGAGGACTGAGGGCTGAAGATTGAGGATTCAGGATTGAGGATTCAGAATCGAGGTTCGAGGACTGAGGTTTGATGATTGAGGATTGAGGATTGAGGATTGAGGATTGAGGATTGAGTATTGAAGATTGAGGATTGATGATTGAGGATGGTGGATTGAGGATTGAGGATTGAGTATTGGGGATTGAGGATTGAAGATTGAGGATTGACGATTGAGGATTAATGACTGAGTATTGAGGATTGAAGATTGAGAATTGAGGATTGAGAATTGAACATTGAGGACTGAGTGTTGAGGGTTGAGTGATGAGAATTGATGTTTGTGGATAGAGATTTGAAGATTGCAGATTGGGTATTGAGTATTGAAAACTGTGAATTGAGGATATTCTATTGGGGATTGAGGATTGACAACTGATTGTTGAGGACTGAGGGCTGAAGATTGAGGATTGAGAATTGAGGATTGAGGATTGAGGATTGAAGATTGAGAATTGGGTATTGAGGATTGAAGAATTTGCATTGAGGATTGGGGATTGAGGATTGAGGATTGAGGATTGAGGATTGAGGATTGACAACTGATTGTTGAGGACTGAGGGCTGAAGATTGAGGATTCAGGATTGAGGATTCAGAATTGAGGTTTGAGGACTGAGGATTGAGGATTGAGGATTGAAGATTGAATATTGATGATCGAAGATTGTGGATTGAGGATTGAGGGTTGTGTATTGAGGACAAGGACTGAGGCTTGAGTATTGATGTTTGAGGTCTGAGGATTGAGGATTGAGGATTGAGAATAGAGGATTGAGGATTGAGGAATGAAGATTGAGGATTTCGTGTTGAGGATTGAAGAATGAGGATTGAGGATTGAGGATTGAGGATTGAGGATTGAAGATTGAGTATTGGGGATTGAAGATTGAGGATTGAGGATTGAGGATTGAGGATTGAGGATTGAGGATTGAGGATTGAAGATTGAGTATTGATGATTGAAGATTGAGGATTGAGGATTGATGACTGAGTATTGAGGATTGAAGATTGAGGATTCAGGATTGAGGATTGAGGATTGAGGAATGAGGATTGAGGATTGAGGGTTGTGGATTGGGGACCAGGACTGAGGGTTGAATATTGATGTTTGAGGTCTGAGGATTGAGGATTGAGGATTGAGAATAGATGATGGAGGATAGAGGATTGAAGATCGAGGATTGGGTATTGAGGATTGAAGAATTAGGATTGAGGATTGAGGATTGAGGCCTGAGGATTGAGAATTGAGAACTGAGGGTGAGGACTGAGGGCTGACGGTTGAGGTTTGAGGAATGAGGACTAACGATTGAGGATTGAGGATTGAAGATTGAGTATTGAGGATTGAAGATTGTGGATTGAGGATTGAGGATTCAGGATTGAGGATTGAAGATTGAGGATTGGGGACTGAGTGTTGAGGGCTGAGTGATGAGAATTGATGTTTGTGGATAGAGATTTGAAGATTGCAGATTGAGTATTGCGTATGGAAAACTTTGAACTGAGGATATTCTATTGAGGATTGAGGATTGACAACTGATTGTTGAGGACTGAGGGCTGAAGATTGAGGACTCAGGATTGAGGATTCAGAATTGTGGTTTGAGGACTGAGGATTGAAGATTGAAGATTGAGTATTGAGGGTTGAGGATTGTGGATTGAGGATTGAGGATTGAGGATTGAGGATGAGGGCTGAGGGTTGAAGGTTGAGGTTTGAGGACTCAGGACTGAGGATTGAGGATTGAGAATTGAGGATTGAGGATTGAGAATTGAAGATTGAGGATAGGGTATTGAGGATTGAAGAATGAGGTTGGAGGATGGGCGATTGAGGATTGAGGATTGAAGATTGAGTATTCAGGATTGGAGATTGACGATTGAGGATTGAGGATTGAGGATCGAGTATTGAGGATTGAGGATTGAAGATTGAGTATTGAGGATTGAAGATTGAGGATTGAGGATTGAGGATTGAGGATTGAGGATTGAGAATTGAAGATTGAGTTTTGGGGACTGAGTGTTGAGGGTTGAGTGATGAGGATTGATGTTTCCGGATAGAGATTTGAAGATTGCAGATTGAGTATTGAGTATTGGAACCTGTGAATTGAGGATATTCTATTGAGGATTGAGGATTGACAACTGATTGTTGAGGACTGAGGGCTGAAGATTGAGGATTCAGGATTGAGGATTCAGAATCGAGGCTTGAGGACTGAGGATTGAGGATTGAGGATTGAGGATTGAGGATTGAGGATTGAGGATTGAAGATTCAGTATTGAGGATTGAAGATTGAGGATGGAGGATTGAGGATTGAGGATTGAGGATTGAAGATTGAGGATTGAAGACTGAGGATTGATGATTGAGGATTGAGGATTGAGGATTGAGGATTGAAGACTGAATATTGAAGATTGAGGATTGATGATTGAGGATTGAGTATTGAGGATTGAGGATTGAGTATTGGGGATTGCGGATTGAATATTGAGGATTGAGGATTGAGGATTGAGGATTGAGGATTGTGGATTGAGGATTGAGGATTGAGTATTGAAGATTGAGGATTGGGGATTGAGGATTGAGGATTGAGGATTGAGGATTGAGGATTGACGATTGAAGATTGAGAATTGGGGACTGAGAGTTGATGGTTGAGTGATGAGAATTGATGTTTGTGGATAGAGATATGAAGATTGCAGATTGAGTATTGCGTATGGAAAACTCTGAACTGAGGATACTCTAGTGAGGATTGAGGATTGACAACTGATTGTTGAGGACTGAGTGCTGAAGATTGAGGATTCAGGATTGAGGATTCAGGACTGTTGTTTGAGGACTGTGGATTGAGGATTGAGGATTGGGGATTGAGGATTGAGGATCGAGGATTGAAGATTGAAGATTGGGTATTGAGGATTGAACATTGAGGATTGAGGATTGAGGATTGAGGATTGAGGATTGAGGATTGAAGATTGAATATTGATGATTGAATGTTGAGGATTGAGGATTGAGGATTGAGGATTGAGGATGAGGGCTGAGGGTTGAAGATTGAGGATTGAGGACTCAGGACTGAGGATTGAGGAATGAGAATTGAGGATTGAGGATTGAGGATTGAAGATTGAGGATAGGGTATTGAGGATTGAAGAATGAGGATGGAGGATGGGCGATTGAGGATTGAGGACTGAAGATTGAGTATTCAGGATTGGAGATTGACGATTGAGGATTGAGGATTGAGGATCGAGAATTGAGGATTGAGGATTGAAGATTGAGTATTGAGGATTGCAGATTGAGGATTGAGGATTGAGGATTGAGGATTGAGGATTGAGAATTGAAGATTGAGTATTGGGGACTGAGTGTTGAGGGTTGAGTGATGAGGATTGATGTTTGTGGATAGAGATTTGAAGATTGCAGATTGGGTATTGAGTATTGAAAACTATGAATTGAGGATATTCTATTGGGGATTGAGGATTGACAACTGATTGTTGAGGACTGAGGGCTGAAGATTGAGGATTGAGAATTGAGGATTGAGGATTGAGGATTGAAGATTGAGAATTGGGTATTGAGGATTGAAGAATGAGCATTGAGGATTGGGGATTGAGGATTGAGGATTGAGGATTGAGGATTGAGGATTGACAACTGATTGTTGAGGACTGAGGGCTGAAGATTGAGGATTCAGGATTGAGGATTCAGAATTGAGGTTTGAGGACTGAGGATTGAGGATTGAGGATTGAAGATTGAATACTGATGATCGAAGATTGAGGATTGAGGATTGAGGGTTGTGTATTGAGGACAAGGACTGAGGCTTGAGTATTGATGTTTGAGGTCTGAGGATTGAGGATTGAGGATTGAGAATAGAGGATTGAGGATTGAGGAATGAAGATTGAGGAATTGGTGTTGAGGATTGAAGAATGAGGATTGAGGATTGAGGATTGAGGATTGAGGATTGAAGATTGAGTATTGAGGATTGAAGATTGAGGATTGAGGATTGAGGATTGAGGATTGAGGATTGAGGATTGAGGATTGAAGATTGAGTATTGATGATTGAAGACTGAGGATTGAGGATTGATGACTGAGTATTGAGGATTGAAGATTGAGGATTCAGGATTGAGGATTGAGGATTGAGGAATGAGGATTGAGGATTGAGGGTTGTGGATTGGGGACCAGGACTGAGGGTTGAATATTGATGTTTGAGGTCTGAGGATTGAGGATTGAGGATTGAGAATAGATGATGGAGGATTGAGGATTGAAGATTGAGGATTGGGTATTGAGGATTGAAGAATTAGGATTGAGGATTGAGGATTGAGGCCTGAGGATTGAGAATTGAGAACTGAGGGTGAGGACTGAGGGCTGACGGTTGAGGTTTGAGGAATGAGGACTAACGATTGAGGATTAAGGATTGAAGATTGAGTATTGAGGATTGAAGATTGTGGATTGAGGATTGAGGATTCAGGATTGAGGATTGAAGATTGAGGATTGGGGACTGTGTGTTGAGGGCTGAGTGATGAGAATTGATGTTTGTGGATAGAGATTTGAAGATTGCAGATTGAGTATTGCGTATGGAAAACTCTGAACTGAGGATATTCTATTGAGGATTGAGGATTGACAACTGATTGTTGAGGACCGAGGGCTGAAGATTGAGGATTCAGTATTGAGGAATCAGGATTGTGGTTTGAGGACAGAGGATTGAGGATTGAGGATTGAGGATTGAAGATTGAGGATTGGGTATTGCGGATTGAATATTGAGGTTTGAGGATTGATGATTGAGGATTCAGGATTGAGGATTCAGTATTGAGAATTCAGGATTGTGGTTCGAGGACAGAGGATTGAGGCTTGAGGATTGAGGATTGTGGATTGAGGATTGAGGATTGAGGATTGAGGATTGAGGATTGAGGATTGAAGATTGAGTATTGATGATTGAAGATTGAGGATTGAGGATTGATGACTGAGTATTGAGGATTGAAGATTGAGGATTCAGGATTGAGGATTGAGGATTGAGGAATGAGGATTGAGGATTGAGGGTTGTGGATTGGGGACCAGGACTGAGGGTTGAATATTGATGTTTGAGGTCTGAGGATTGAGGATTGAGGATTGAGAATAGATGATGGAGGATAGAGGATTGAAGATTGAGGATTGGGTATTGAGGATTGAAGAATTAGGATTGAGGATTGAGGATTGAGGCCTGAGGATTGAGAATTGAGAACTGAGGGTGAGGACTGAGGGCTGACGGTTGAGGTTTGAGGAATGAGGACTAACGATTGAGGATTGAGGATTGAAGATTAAGTATTGAGGATTGAAGATTGTGGATTGAGGATTGAGGATTCAGGATTGAGGATTGAAGATTGAGGATTGGGGACTGAGTGTTGAGGGCTGAGTGATGAGAATTGATGTTTGTGGATAGAGATTTGAAGATTGCAGATTGAGTATTGCGTATGGAAAACTCTGAACTGAGGATATTCTATTGAGGATTAAGGATTGACAACTGATTGTTGAGGACTGAGGGCTGAAGATTGAGGATTCAGTATTGAGGAATCAGGATTCTGGTTTGAGGACAGAGGATTGAGGATTGAGGATTGAGGATTGAAGATTGAGGATTGGGTATTGCGGATTGAATATTGAGGTTTGAGGATTGATGATTGAGGATTCAGGATTGAGGATTCAGTATTGAGAATTCAGGATTGTGGTTCGAGGACAGAGGATTGAGGCTTGAGGATTGAGGATTGTGGATTGAGGATTGAGGATTGAGGATTGAGGATTGAGGATTGAGGATTGAAGATTGAGTATTGATGATTGAAGATTGAGGATTGAGGATTGATGACTGAGTATTGAGGATTGAAGATTGAGGATTCAGGATTGAGGATTGAGGATTGAGGAATGAGGATTGAGGATTGAGGGTTGTGGATTGGGGACCAGGACTGAGGGTTGAATATTGATGTTTGAGGTCTGAGGATTGAGGATTGAGGATTGAGAATAGATGATGGAGGATAGAGGATTGAAGATTGAGGATTGGGTATTGAGGATTGAAGAATTAGGATTGAGGATTGAGGATTGAGGCCTGAGGATTGAGAATTGAGAACTGAGGGTGAGGACTGAGGGCTGACGGTTGAGGTTTGAGGAATGAGGACTAACGATTGAGGATTGAGGATTGAAGATTAAGTATTGAGGATTGAAGATTGTGGATTGAGGATTGAGGATTCAGGATTGAGGATTGAAGATTGAGGATTGGGGACTGAGTGTTGAGGGCTGAGTGATGAGAATTGATGTTTGTGGATAGAGATTTGAAGATTGCAGATTGAGTATTGCGTATGGAAAACTCTGAACTGAGGATATTCTATTGAGGATTAAGGATTGACAACTGATTGTTGAGGACTGAGGGCTGAAGATTGAGGATTCAGTATTGAGGAATCAGGATTCTGGTTTGAGGACAGAGGATTGAGGATTGAGGATTGAGGATTGAGGATTGAGGATTGAGGATTGAAGATTGAGGATTGGGTATTGCGGATTGAATATTGAGGGTTGAGGATTGAGGATTGAGGATTCAGGATTGAGGATTCAGTATTGAGGATTCAGGATTGTGGTTCGAGGACAGAGGATTGAGGCTTGAGGATTGAGGATTGTGGAGTGAGGATTGAGGATTGAGGATTGAGGATTTATGATTGAGGATTGGGTATTGAGGATTGAACATTGAGGATTGAGGATTGAGGATTGAGGATTGAGTATTGGGGATTGCGGATTGAACATTGAGGATTGAGGATTGAGGATTGAGGACTGAAGATTGAATATTGATGATTGAAGATTGATGATTGAGGATTGAGAGTTGTGGATTGAGGACGAGGACTGAGGGTTGAGTATTGATGTCTGAGGTCTGAGGATTGAGGATTGAGGATTGAGGATTGAGAATTGAGGATTGAGGATTGAGGACTGAAGATTGAGGATTGGGTATTGAGGATTGAAGAATGAGGATTGAGGATTGAGGATTGAGGATTGAAGATTGAATATTGATGATTGAAGGTTGAGGATTGAGGATTGAGGATTGACGATTGAGGATGAGGGCTGAGGGTTGAAGATTGAGGTTTGAGGACTCAGGACTGAGGATTGAGGATTGAGAATTGAGGATTGAGGATTGAGGATTGAAGATTGAGGATAGGGTATTGAGGATTGAAGAATGAGGATGGAGGATGGGCGATTGAGGATTGAGGACTGAAGATTGAGTATTCAGGATTGGAGATTGACGATTGAGGATTGAGGATTGAGGATCGAGAATTGAGGATTGAGGATTGAAGATTGAGTATTGAGGATTGCAGATTGAGGATTGAGGATTGAGGATTGAGGATTGAGGATGGAGAATTGAAGATTGAGTATTGGGGACTGAGTGTTGAGGGTTGAGTGATGAGGATTGATGTTTGTGGATAGAGATTTGAAGATTGCAGATAGAGTATTGAGTATTGGAACCTGTGTATTGAGGATATTCTATTGAGGATTGAGGATTGACAACTGATTGTTGAGGACTGAGGGCTGAAGATTGAGGATTCAGGATTGAGGATTCAGAATCGAGGTTCGAGGACTGAGGTTTGATGATTGAGGATTGAGGATTGAGGATTGAGGATTGAGGATTGAGTATTGGAGATTGAGGATTGATGATTGAGGATGGTGGATTGAGGATTGAGGATTGAGTATTGGGGATTGAGGATTGAAGATTGAGGATTGAAGATTGAGGATTAATGACTGAGTATTGAGGATTGAAGATTGAGAATTGAGGATTGAGAATTGAACATTGAGGACTGAGTGTTGAGGGTTGAGTGATGAGAATTGATGTTTGTGGATAGAGATTTGAAGATTGCAGATTGGGTATTGAGTATTGAAAACTGTGAATTGAGGATATTCTATTGGGGATTGAGGATTGACAACTGATTGTTGAGGACTGAGGGCTGAAGATTGAGGATTGAGAATTGAGGATTGAGGAATGAGGATTGAAGTTTGAGAATTGGGTATTGAGGATTGAAGAATGAGCATTGAGGATTGGGGATTGAGGATTGAGGATTGAGGATTGAGGGTTGAGGATTGACAACTGATTGTTGAGGACTGAGGGCTGAAGATTGAGGATTCAGGATTGAGGATTCAGAATTGAGGTTTGAGGACTGAGGATTGAGGATTGAGGATTGAAGATTGAATATTGATGATCGAAGATTGAGGATTGAGGATTGAGGGTTGTGTATTGAGGACAAGGACTGAGGGTTGAGTATTGATGTTTGAGGTCTGAGGATTGAGGATTGAGGATTGAGAATAGAGGATTGAGGATTGAGGAATGAAGGTTGAGGATTTGGTGTTGAGGATTGAAGAATGAGGATTGAGGATTGAGGATTGAGGATTGAGGATTGAAGATAGAGTATTGAGGATTGAAGATTGAGGATTGAGGATTGAGGATTGAGGATTGAGGATTGAGGATTGAGGATTGAAGATTGATTATTGATGATTGAAGATTGAGGATTGAGGATTGATGACTGAGTATTGAGGATTGAAGACTGAGGATTCAGGATTGAGGATTGAGGATTGAGGAATGAGGATTGAGGATTAAGGGTTGTGGATTGGGGACCAGGACTGAGGGTTGAATATTGATGTTTGAGGTCTGAGGATTGAGGATTGAGGATTGAGAATAGATGATGGAGGATTGAGGATTGAAGATTGAGGATTGGGTATTGAGGATTGAAGAATTAGTATTGAGGACTGAGGATTGAGGCCTGAGGATTGAGAATTGAGAACTGAGGGTGAGGACTGAGGGCTGAGGGTTGAGGTTTGAGGAATGAGGACTAACGATTGAGGATTGAGGATTGAAGATTGAGTATTGAGGATTGAAGATTGTGGATTGTGGATTGAGGATTCAGGATTGAGGATTGAAGATTGAGGATTGGGGACTGAGTGTTGAGGGCTGAGTGATGAGGATTGAAGTTTGTGGATAGAGATTTGAAGATTGCAGATTGAGTATTGAGTATTGGAACCTGTGAATTGAGGATATTCTATTGAGGTTGAGGATTGACAACTGATTGTTGAGGACTCAGGGCTGAAGATGGAGGATTCAGGATTGAGGATTCAGAATCGAGGTTTGAGGACTGAGGTTTGATGATTGAGGATTGAGGATTGAGGATTGAGGATCGAGGATTGAGTATTGAAGATTGAGGATTGATGATTGAGGATGGTGGATTGAGGATTGAGGATTGAGGATTGAGTATTGGGGATCGAGGATTGAGGATTGAGGATTGAGGATTGAGGACTGAATATTGAAGATTGAGGATTGATGATTGAGGATTGAGTATTGAGGATTGAGGATTGAGTTTTGGGGATTGCGGATTGAATATTGAGGATTGACGATTGAGGATTGAGGATTGAGGATTGTGGATTGAGGATTGAGGATTGAGTATTGAAGATTGAGGGTTGGGGATTGAGGATTGAGGATTGAGGATTGAGGATTGAGGATTGACGATTGAAGATTGAGAATTGGGGACTGAGAGTTGATGGTTGAGTGATGAGAATTGATGTTTGTGGATAGAGATATGAAGATTGCAGATTGAGTATTGCGTATGGAAAACTCTGAACTGAGGATACTCTAGTGAGGATTGAGGATTGACAACTGATTGTTGAGGACTGAGTGCTGAAGGTTGAGGATTCAGCACTGTTGTTTGAGGACTGTGGATTGAGGATTGAGGATTGGGGATTGAGGATTGAGGATCGAGGATTGAAGATTGATGATTGGGTATTGAGGACTGAACATTGAGGATTGAGGATTGAGGATTAAGGATTGATGATTGAGGATTGAAGATTGAATATTGATGATTGAAGGTTGAGGATTGAGGATTGAGGTTTGTGGATTCAGGACGAGGACTGAGGCTTGAGTATTGATGTTTTAGGTCTGAGGATTGAGGATAGAGGATTGAGAATTGAGGATTGAGGATTGAGGATTGAAGATTGAGGATTGGGTATTGAGGATTGAAGAATGAGGACTGAGGATTGAGGATTGAGGATTGAGGATTGAAGATTGAGTATTGAGGATTGAAGATTGAGTATTGGGGACTGAGTGTTGAGGGTTGAGTGATGAGGATTGATGTTTGTGGATAGAGATTTGAAGATTGCAGATAGAGTATTGAGTATTGGAACCTGTGTATTGAGGATATTCTATTGAGGATTGAGGATTGACAACTGATTGTTGAGGACTGAGGGCTGAAGATTGAGGATTCAGGATTGAGGATTCAGAATCGAGGTTCGAGGACTGAGGTTTGATGATTGAGGATTGAGGATTGAGGATTGAGGATTGAGGATTGAGTATTGAAGATTGAGGATTGATGATTGAGGATGGTGGATTGAGGATTGAGGATTGAGTATTGGGGATTGAGGATTGAAGATTGAGGATTGAAGATTGAGGATTAATGACTGAGTATTGAGGATTGAAGATTGAGAATTGAGGATTGAGAATTGAACATTGAGGACTGAGTGTTGAGGGTTGAGTGATGAGAATTGATGTTTGTGGATAGAGATTTGAAGATTGCAGATTGGGTATTGAGTATTGAAAACTGTGAATTGAGGATATTCTATTGGGGATTGAGGATTGACAACTGATTGTTGAGGACTGAGGGCTGAAGATTGAGGATTGAGAATTGAGGATTGAGGAATGAGGATTGAAGTTTGAGAATTGGGTATTGAGGATTGAAGAATGAGCATTGAGGATTGGGGATTGAGGATTGAGGATTGAGGATTGAGGGTTGAGGATTGACAACTGATTGTTGAGGACTGAGGGCTGAAGATTGAGGATTCAGGATTGAGGATTCAGAATTGAGGTTTGAGGACTGAGGATTGAGGATTGAGGATTGAAGATTGAATATTGATGATCGAAGATTGAGGATTGAGGATTGAGGGTTGTGTATTGAGGACAAGGACTGAGGGTTGAGTATTGATGTTTGAGGTCTGAGGATTGAGGATTGAGGATTGAGAATAGAGGATTGAGCATTGAGGAATGAAGGTTGAGGATTTGGTGTTGAGGATTGAAGAATGAGGATTGAGGATTGAGGATTGAGGATTGAGGATTGAAGATAGAGTATTGAGGATTGAAGATTGAGGATTGAGGATTGAGGATTGAGGATTGAGGATTGAGGATTGAGGATTGAAGATTGATTATTGATGATTGAAGATTGAGGATTGAGGATTGATGACTGAGTATTGAGGATTGAAGACTGAGGATTCAGGATTGAGGATTGAGGATTGAGGAATGAGGATTGAGGATTAAGGGTTGTGGATTGGGGACCAGGACTGAGGGTTGAATATTGATGTTTGAGGTCTGAGGATTGAGGATTGAGGATTGAGAATAGATGATGGAGGATTGAGGATTGAAGATTGAGGATTGGGTATTGAGGATTGAAGAATTAGTATTGAGGACTGAGGATTGAGGCCTGAGGATTGAGAATTGAGAACTGAGGGTGAGGACTGAGGGCTGAGGGTTGAGGTTTGAGGAATGAGGACTAACGATTGAGGATTGAGGATTGAAGATTGAGTATTGAGGATTGAAGATTGTGGATTGTGGATTGAGGATTCAGGATTGAGGATTGAAGATTGAGGATTGGGGACTGAGTGTTGAGGGCTGAGTGATGAGGATTGATGTGTGTGGATAGAGATTTGAAGATTGCAGATTGAGTATTGAGTATTGGAACCTGTGAATTGAGGATATTCTATTGAGGTTGAGGATTGACAACTGATTGTTGAGGACTCAGGGCTGAAGATGGAGGATTCAGGATTGAGGATTCAGAATCGAGGTTTGAGGACTGAGGTTTGATGATTGAGGATTGAGGATTGAGGATTGAGGATCGAGGATTGAGTATTGAAGATTGAGGATTGATGATTGAGGATGGTGGATTGAGGATTGAGGATTGAGGATTGAGTATTGGGGATCGAGGATTGAGGATTGAGGATTGAGGATTGAGGACTGAATATTGAAGATTGAGGATTGATGATTGAGGATTGAGTATTGAGGATTGAGGATTGAGTTTTGGGGATTGCGGATTGAATATTGAGGATTGACGATTGAGGATTGAGGATTGAGGATTGTGGATTGAGGATTGAGGATTGAGTATTGAAGATTGAGGGTTGGGGATTGAGGATTGAGGATTGAGGATTGAGGATTGAGGATTGACGATTGAAGATTGAGAATTGGGGACTGAGAGTTGATGGTTGAGTGATGAGAATTGATGTTTGTGGATAGAGATATGAAGATTGCAGATTGAGTATTGCGTATGGAAAACTCTGAACTGAGGATACTCTAGTGAGGATTGAGGATTGACAACTGATTGTTGAGGACTGAGTGCTGAAGGTTGAGGATTCAGCACTGTTGTTTGAGGACTGTGGATTGAGGATTGAGGATTGGGGATTGAGGATTGAGGATCGAGGATTGAAGATTGATGATTGGGTATTGAGGATTGAACATTGAGGATTGAGGATTGAGGATTAAGGATTGATGATTGAGGATTGAAGATTGAATATTGATGATTGAAGGTTGAGGATTGAGGATTGAGGTTTGCGGATTCAGGACGAGGACTGAGGGTTGAGTATTGATGTTTTAGGTCTGAGGATTGAGGATAGAGGATTGAGAATTGAGGATTGAGGATTGAGGATTGAAGATTGAGGATTGGGTATTGAGGATTGAAGAATGAGGACTGAGGATTGAGGATTGAGGATTGAGGATTGAAGATTGAGTATTGAGGATTGAAGATTGAGGATTGAGGATTGAGGATTGAGGATTGAGGATTGAGGATTGAGGATTGAGGATTGAGGATTGAGGGTTGAGGATTGAAGATTGAGTATTGAGGATTGAAGATTGAGGATTGAGGATTGAGGATTGAGGATTGAGGATTGAGGATTGAGGATTGAGGATTGAGGATTGAGTATTGAGGATTGAAGATTGAGTATTGAGGATTGAAGATTGAGGATTGAGGATTGAGGATTGAGGATTGAGGATTGAGGATTGAGGATTAAGGATTGAGGATTGAGGTTTGAAGGTTGAGGATTGAGGATTGAGGATTAAAGGTTGAGCATTGAGGATTGAAGGTTGAGGATTGATGATTGAGGATTGAGGATTGAGGATTGAGGATTGAGGATTGAGGATTGAGTATTGAAGATTGAGGATTGATGATTGAGGATGGAGGATTTGGGATTGAGGATTGAGTATTGGGTATTGAGGATTGAAGATTGAGGATTTGTTGTTGAGGATTGAAGAATGAGGATTGAGGATTGAGGATTGAGGATTGAGGATTGAAGGTTGAGTATTGAGGATTGAAGATTGAGGATTGAGGATTGGGGATTGAGGATTGCGGATTGAGGATTGAGGATTGAGGTTTGACAACTGATTGTTGAGGACTGAGGGCTGAAGATTGAGGATTCAGGATTGAGGATTCAGAATTGAGGTTTGAGGACTGAGGATTGAGGATTGAGGATTGAAGATTGAATATTGATGATCGAAGATTGAGGATTGAGGATTGAGGGTTGTGTATTGAGGACAAGGACTGAGGGTTGAGTATTGATGTCTGAGGTCTGAGGATTGAGAATTGAGGATTGAGGATTGAGGACTGAAGATTGAGGATTGGGTATTGAGGATTGAAGAATGAGGATTGAGGATTGAGGATTGGGGATTGAGGATTGAGGATTGAGGATTGAGGATTGAGGATTGACGATTGAAGATTGAGGATTGGGGACTGAGAGTTGATGGTTGAGTGATGAGAATTGATGTTTGTGGATAGAGATATGAAGATTGCAGATTGAGTATTGCGTTTGGAAAACTCTGAACTGAGGATACTCTAGTGAGGATTGAGGATTGACAACTGATTGTTGAGGACTGAGTGCTGAAGATTGAGGATTCAGGATTGACGATTCAGGACTGTGTTTTGAGGACTGTGGATTGAGGATTGAGGATTGGGGATTGAGGATTGAGGATCGAGGATTGAAGATTGAAGATTGGGTATTGAGGATTGAACATTGAGTATTGAGGATTGAGGATTGAGGATTGAGGATTGAGGATTGAAGATTGAATATTGATGATTGAAGATTGATGATTGTGGATTGAGAGTTGTGGATTGAGGACGAGGACTGAGGGTTGAGTATTGATGTCTGAGGTCTGAGGATTGAGGATTGAGGATTGAGAATTGAGGATTGAGGATTGAGGACTGAAGATTGGGGATTGGGTATTGAGGATTGAGGAGTGAGGATTGCGGATTGAGGATTGAGGATTGAGGATTGAAGATTGAGTATTGAGGATTGAAGATTGAGGATTGAGGACTGAGGATTGAGGATTGAGGATTGAGGATTGAGGATTGAGGATTGAGGATTGAAGATTGAGTATTGAGGATTGAAGATTGAGGATTGTGGATTGAGGATTGAGGATTGAGTATTGAAGACTGAGGATTGGGGATTGAGGATTGAGGATTGAGGATTGATGTTTGAGGTCTGAGGATTGAGGATAGAGGAATGAGAATTGAGGATTGAGGATTGAGGATTGAGGATTGAGGATTGAGGATTCAGGATTGAGGATTCAGAATTGAGGATTCAGGATTGTGGTTCGATGACAGAGGATTGAGGCTCGAGAATTGAGGATTGAGGATTGAGGATTGAGGATTGAGGACTGAGGATTTAAGATTGAGGATTGGGTATTGAGGATTGATCATTGAGGATTGAGGATTGAGGATTGAGGATTGAGGACTGAAGATTGAATATTGATGATTGAAGATTGAGGATTGGGGATTGAGGGATGTGGATTGGGGACCAGGACTGAGGGTTGAATATTGACGTTTGAGGTCTGAGGATTGAGGATTGAGGATTGAGAATTGGGGATTGAGGATTGAGGATTGAAGATTGAGGATTGGGTATTGAGGATTGAAGAATGAGGATTGAGGATTGAGGATTGAGGACTGAGGATTGAGAATTGAGAACTGAGGATGAGGACTGAGGGCTGAGGGTTGAGGTTTGAGGAATGAGGATTGGGGGTTGAGGATTGAGGATTGAGGATTGAGGATTGAGTACTGAAGATTGAGTATTGATGACTGAGGATTGAGGATTGAGGATTGTGGATTGAGGGTTGAGGATTGAGCATTGAAGATTGAGTATTGAGGATTGAAGATTGAGGATTGAGTATTGAGGGTCGAGGATTGAGAATGAGGGCTGAGGGTTGAGGATTGAGGTTTGAGGATTGAGGACTGAGGATTGAGGATTGATGATTGAGTATTGAGGATTGAAGATTGAGGATTGAGGATTGAGGATTGAGGATTGAGGATTGAGGATTGAGGATTGAGGTTTGAAGGTTGAGGATTGAGGAGTGAGGATTAAAGGTTGAGCATTGAGGATTGAAGGTTGAGGATTGATGATTGAGGATTGAGGATTGAGGATTGAGGATTGAGGATTGAGGGTTGAGGTTTGAGAGTTGAAGATTGAGTATTGAGGATTGATGATTCAGGATTGAGGATTGAGGATTGAGCATTGAGGATTGACGATTCAAGATTGAGGATTGATGATTGAGGATGGTGGATTGAGGATTGAGGATTGAGTATTGGGGATTGAGGATTGAAGATTGAGGATTGAGGATTGAGGATTAATGACTGAGTATTGAGGATTGAAGATTGAGAATTGAGGATTGAGGATTGAACATTGAGGACTGAGTGTTGAGGGTTGAGTGATGAGAATTGATGTTTGTGGATAGAGATTTGAAGATTGCAGATCGTGTATTGTGTATTGAAAACTGTGAATTGAGGATATTCTATTGGGGATTGAGGATTGACAACTGATTGTTGAGGACTGGGGGCTGAAGATTGAGGATTGAGAATTGAGGATTGAGGATTGAGGATTGAAGATTGAGAATTGGGTGTTGAGGGTTGAAGAATGAGCATTGAGGATTGGGGATTGAGGATTGAGGATTGAGGATTGAGGATTGAGGATTGACAACTGATTGTTGAGGACTGAGGGCTGAAGATTGAGGATTCAGGATTGAGGATTCAGAATTGAGGTTTGAGGACTGAGGATTGAGGATTGAGGATTGAAGATTGAATATTGATGATCGAAGATTGAGGATTGAGGATTGAGGCTTGTGTATTGAGGATTGAGGATTGAAGATTGAGGATAGGGTATTGTCGATTGAAGAATGAGGATGGAGGATGGGCGATTGAGGATTGAGGACTGAAGATTGAGTATTCAGGATTGGAGATTGAGGATTGAGGATTGAGGATTGAGGATCGAGAATTGAGGATTGAGGATTGAAGATTGAGTATTGAGGATTGCAGATTGAGGATTGAGGATTGAGGATTGAGGATTGAGGACTGAAGATTGAGTATTCAGGATTGGAGATTGAGGATTGAGGATTGAGGATTGAGGATCGAGAATTGAGGATTGAGGATTGAAGATTGAGTATTGAGGATTGCAGATTGAGGATTGAGGATTGAGGATTGAGGATTGAGGATTGAGGATTGAGAATTGAAGATTGAGTATTGGGGACTGAGTGTTGAGGGTTGAGTGATGAGGATTGATGTTTGTGGATAGAGATTTGAAGATTTCAGATAGAGTATTGAGTATTGGAACCTGTGAATTGAGGATATTCTATTGAGGATTGAGGATTGACAACTGATTGTTGAGGACTGAGGGCTGAAGATTGAGGATTCAGGATTGAGGATTCAGAATCGAGGTTCGACGACTGAGGTTTGATGATTGAGGATTGAGGATTGAGGATTGAGGATTGAGTATTGAAGATTGAGGATTGATGATTGAGGATGGTGGATTGAGGATTGAGGATTGAGTATTGGGAATTGAGGATTGAAGATTGAGGATTGAGGATTGAGGATTAATGACTGAGTATTGAGGATTGAAGATTGAGAATTGAGGATTGAGGATTGAACATTGAGGACTGAGTGTTGAGGGTTGAGTGATGAGAATTGATGTTTGTGGATAGAGATATGAAGATTGCAGATTGGGTATTGAGTTTTGAAAACTGTGAATTGAGGATATTCTATTGGGGATTGAGGATTGACAACTGATTGTTGAGGACTGAGGGCTGAAGATTGAGGATTGAGAATTGAGGATTGAGGATTGAGGATTGAAGATTGAGAATTGGGTATTGAGGATTGAAGAATGAGCATTGAGGATTGGGGATTGAGGATTGAGGATTGAGGATTGAGGATTGAGGATTGACAACTGATTGTTGAGGACTGAGGGCTGAAGATTGAGGATTCAGGATTGAGGATTCAGAATTGAGGTTTGAGGACTGAGGATTGAGGATTGAGGATTGAAGATTGAATACTGATGATCGAAGATTGAGGATTGAGGATTGAGGGTTGTGTATTGAGGACAAGGACTGAGGCTTGAGTATTGATGTTTGAGGTCTGAGGATTGAGGATTGAGGATTGAGAATAGAGGATTGAGGATTGAGGAATGAAGATTGAGGAATTGGTGTTGAGGATTGAAGAATGAGGATTGAGGATTGAGGATTGAGGATTGAGGATTGAAGATTGAGTATTGAGGATTGAAGATTGAGGATTGAGGATTGAGGATTGAGGATTGAGGATTGAGGATTGAGGATTGAAGATTGAGTATTGATGATTGAAGACTGAGGATTGAGGATTGATGACTGAGTATTGAGGATTGAAGATTGAGGATTCAGGATTGAGGATTGAGGATTGAGGAATGAGGATTGAGGATTGAGGGTTGTGGATTGGGGACCAGGACTGAGGGTTGAATATTGATGTTTGAGGTCTGAGGATTGAGGATTGAGGATTGAGAATAGATGATGGAGGATTGAGGATTGAAGATTGAGGATTGGGTATTGAGGATTGAAGAATTAGGATTGAGGATTGAGGATTGAGGCCTGAGGATTGAGAATTGAGAACTGAGGGTGAGGACTGAGGGCTGACGGTTGAGGTTTGAGGAATGAGGACTAACGATTGAGGATTAAGGATTGAAGATTGAGTATTGAGGATTGAAGATTGTGGATTGAGGATTGAGGATTCAGGATTGAGGATTGAAGATTGAGGATTGGGGACTGTGTGTTGAGGGCTGAGTGATGAGAATTGATGTTTGTGGATAGAGATTTGAAGATTGCAGATTGAATATTGCGTATGGAAAACTCTGAACTGAGGATATTCTATTGAGGATTGAGGATTGACAACTGATTGTTGAGGACCGAGGGCTGAAGATTGAGGATTCAGTATTGAGGAATCAGGATTGTGGTTTGAGGACAGAGGATTGAGGATTGAGGATTGAGGATTGAGGATTGAGGATTGAGGATTGAAGATTGAGGATTGGGTATTGCGGATTGAATATTGAGGGTTGAGGATTGATGATTGAGGATTCAGGATTGAGGATTCAGTATTGAGAATTCAGGATTGTGGTTCGAGGACAGAGGATTGAGGCTTGAGGATTGAGGATTGTGGATTGAGGATTGAGGATTGAGGATTGAGGATTTATGATTGAGGATTGGGTATTGAGGATTGGACATTGAGGATTGAGGATTGAGGATTGAGGATTGAGTATTGGGGATTGCGGATTGAACATTGAGGATTGAGGATTGAGGATTGAGGACTGAAGATTGAATATTGATGATTGAAGATTGATGATTGAGGATTGAGAGTTGTGGATTGAGGACGAGGACTGAGGGTTGAGTATTGATGTCTGAGGTCTGAGGATTGAGGATTGAGGATTGAGAATTGAGGATTGAGGATTGAGGACTGAAGATTGAGGATTGGGTATTGAGGATTGAGGAATGAGGATTGAGGATTGAGGATTGAGGATTGAAGATTGAATATTGATGATTGAAGGTTGAGGATTGAGGATTGAGGATTGACGATTGAGGATGAGGGCTGAGGGTTGAAGATTGAGGTTTGAGGACTCAGGACTGAGGATTGAGGATTGAGAATTGAGGATTGAGGATTGAGGATTGAAGATTGAGGATAGGGTATTGAGGATTGAAGAATGAGGATGGAGGATGGGCGATTGAGGATTGAGGACTGAAGATTGAGTATTCAGGATTGGAGATTGACGATTGAGGATTGAGGATTGAGGATCGAGAATTGAGGATTGAGGATTGAAGATTGAGTATTGAGGATTGCAGATTGAGGATTGAGGATTGAGGATTGAGGATTGAGGATTGAGAATTGAAGATTGAGTATTGGGGACTGAGTGTTGAGGGTTGAGTGATGAGGATTGATGTTTGTGGATAGAGATTTGAAGATTGCAGATTGAGTATTGAGTATTGGAACCTGTGAATTGAGGATATTCCATTGAGGTTTGAGGATTGACAACTGATTGTTGAGGACTGAGGGCTGAAGATGGAGGATTCAGGATTGAGGATTCAGAATCGAGGTTTGAGGACTGAGGTTTGATGATTGAGGATTGAGGATTGAGGATTGAGGATTGAGGATTGAGTATTGAAGATTGAGGATTGATGATTGAGGATGGTGGATTGAGGATTGAGGATTGAGGATTGAGTATTCGGGATTGAGGATTGAAGATTGACGATTGAGGATTGAGGATTAATGATTGAGTATTGAGGATTGAAGATTGAGAATTGAGGATTGAGGATTGAACATTGAGGACTGAGTGTTGAGGGTTGCGTGATGAGAATTGATGTTTGAGGATAGAGATTTGAAGATTGCAGATTGGGTATTGAGTATTGAAAACTGTGAATTGAGGATATTCTATTAGGGATTGAGTATTGACAACTGATTGTTGAGGACTGAGGGCTGAAGATTGGGGATTGAGAATTGAGGATTGAGGATTGAGGATTGAAGATTGAGAATTGGGTATTGAGGATTGAAGAATGAGCATTGAGGATTGAGGATTGAGGATTGAGGATTGAGGATTGACGATTGAAGATTGAGGATTGGGTATTGAGGATTGAGGATTGAGGATTAAAGGTTGAGCATTGAGTATTGAAGATTGAGGATTGATGATTGACGATTGAGGATTGAGGATTGAGGATTGAGGACTGAATATTGAAGATTGAGGATTGATGATTGAGGATTGAGTATTGAGGATTGAGGATTGAGCATTGGGGATTGCGGATTGAATATTGAGGATTGAGGATTGAGGATTGAGGATTGAGGATTGTGGAATGAGGATTGAGGATTGAGTATTGAAGATTGAGGGTTGGGGATTGAGGATTGAGGATTGAGGATTGAGGATTGACGATTGAAGATTGAGAATTGGGGACTGAGAGTTGATGGTTGAGTGATGAGAATTGATGTTTGTGGATAGAGATATGAAGATTGCAGATTGAGTATTGCGTATGGAAAACTCTGAACTGAGGATACTCTAGTGAGGATTGAGGATTGACAACTGATTGTTGAGGACTGAGTGCTGAAGATTGAGGATTCAGGACTGTTGTTTGAGGACTGTGGATTGAGGATTGAGGATTGGGGATTGAGGATTGAGGATCGAGGATTGAAGATTGAGGATTGAGGATTGAGGATTAATGACTGAGTATTGAGGATTGAAGATTGAGAATTGAGGATTGAGGATTGAACATTGAGGACTGAGTGTTGAGGGTTGAGTGATGAGAATTGATGTTTGTGGATAGAGATTTGAAGATTGCAGATTGGGTATTGAGTATTGAAAACTGTGAATTGAGGATATTCTATTGTGGATTGAGGATTGGCAACTGATTGTTGAGGACTGAGGGCTGAAGATTGAGGATTGAGAATTGAGAATTGAGGATTGAGGATTGAAGATTGAGAATTGGGTATTGAGGGTTGAAGAATGAGCATTGAGGATTGGGGATTGAGGATTGAGGATTGAGGATTGAGGATTGAGGATTGACAACTGATTGTTGAGGACTGAGGGCTGAAGATTGAGGATTCAGGATTGAGGATTCAGAATTGAGGTTTGAGGACTGAGGATTGAGGATTGAGGATTGAAGATTGAATATTGATGATCGAAGATTGAGGATTGAGGATTGAGGCTTGTGTATTGAGGATTGAGGATTGAAGATTGAGGATAGGGTATTGAGGATTGAAGAATAAGGGTGGAGGATGGGCGATTGAGGATTGAGGACTGAAGATTGAGTATTCAGGATTGGAGATTGACGATTGAGGATTGAGGATTGAGGATCGAGAATTGAGGATTGAGGATTGAAGATTGAGTGTTGAGGATTGCAGATTGAGGATTGAGGATTGAGGATTGAGGATTGAAGATTGAGTATTGATGATTGAAGATTGAGGATTGAGGATTGATGACTGAGTATTGAGGATTGAAGATTGAGGATTCAGGATTGAGGATTGAGGATTGAGGAATGAGGATTGAGGATTAAGGGTTGTGGATTGGGGACCAGGACTGAGGGTTGAATATTGATGTTTGAGGTCTGAGGATTGAGGATTGAGGATTGAGAATAGATGATGGAGGATTGAGGATTGAAGATTGAGGATTGGGTATTGATGATTGAAGAATTAGGATTGAGGACTGAGGATTGAGGCCTGAGGATTGAGAATTGAGAACTGCGGGTGAGGACTGAGGGCTGAGGGTTGAGGTTTGAGGAATGAGGACTAACGATTGAGGATTGAGGATTGAAGATTGAGTATTGAGGATTGAAGATTGTGGATTGTGGATTGAGGATTCAGGATTGAGGATTGAAGATTGAGGATTGGTGACTGAGTGTTGAGGGCTGAGTGATGAGGATTGATGTTTGTGGATAGAGATTTGAAGATTGCAGATTGAGTATTGAGTATTGGAACCTGTGAATTCAGGATATTCTATTGAGGTTGGGGATTGACAACTGATTGTTGAGGACTGAGGGCTGAAGATGGAGGATTCAGGATTGAGGATCCAGAATCGAGGTTTGAGGACTGAGGTTTGATGATTGAGGATTGAGGATTGAGGATTGAGGATTGAGGATTGAGTATTGAAGATTGAGGATTGATGATTGAGGATGGTGGATTGAGGATTGAGGATTGAGGATTGAGCATTGGGGATCGAGGATTGAGGATTGAGGATTGAGGATTGAGGACTGAATATTGAAGATTGAGGATTGATGATTGAGGATTGAGTATTGAGGATTGAGGATTGAGTATTGGGGATTGCGGATTGAATATTGAGGATTGAGGATTGAGGATTGAGGATTGAGGATTGTGGATTGAGGATTGAGGATTGAGTATTGAAGATTGAGGGTTGGGGATTGAGGATTGAGGATTGAGGATTGAGGATTGAGGATTGACGATTGAAGATTGAGAATTGGGGACTGAGAGTTGATGGTTGAGTGATGAGAATTGATGTTTGTGGATAGAGATATGAAGATTGCAGATTGAGTATTGCGTATGGAAAACTCTGAACTGAGGATACTCTAGTGAGGATTGAGGATTGACAACTGATTGTTGAGGACTGAGTGCTGAAGGTTGAGGATTCAGGACTGTTGTTTGAGGACTGTGGATTGAGGATTGAGGATTGGGGATTGAGGATTGAGGATCGAGGATTGAAGATTGAAGATTGGGTATTGAGGATTGAACATTGAGGATTGAGGATTGAGGATTGAGGATTGATGATTGAGGATTGAAGATTGAATATTGATGATTGAAGGTTGAGGATTCAGGTTTGAGGGTTGTGGATTCAGGACGAGGACTGAGGGTTGAGTATTGATGTTTTAGGTCTGAGGATTGAGGATAGAGGATTGAGAATTGAGGATTGAGGATTGAGGATTGAAGATTGAGGATTGGGTATTGAGGATTGAAGAATGAGGACTGAGGATTGAGGATTGAGGATTGAGGATTGAAGATTGAGTATTGAGGATTGAAGATTGAGGATTGAGGATTGAGGATTGAGGATTGAGGATTGAGGATTGAGGATTGAGGATTGAGGATTGAGGATTGAGGATTGAGGATTGAAGATTGAGTATTGAGCATTGAAGATTGAGGATTGAGGATTGAGGATTGAGGATTGAGGATTGAGGATTGAGGATTGAGGATTGAGGATTGAAGATTGAGTATTGAGGATTGAAGATTGAGGATTGAGGATTGAGGATTGAGGATTGAGGAATGAGGATTGAGGATTGAGGATTGAGGTTTGAAGGTTGAGGATTGAGGATTGAGGATTAAAGGTTGAGCATTGAGGATTGAAGGTTGAGGATTGATGATTGAGGATTGAGGATTGAGGATTGAGGATTGAGGATTGAGTATTGAAGATTGAGGATTGATGATTGAGGATGGAGGATTGGGGATTGAGGATTGAGTATTGGGTATTGAGGATTGAAGATTGAGGATTTGTTGTTGAGGATTGAAGAATGAGGATTGAGGATTGAGGATTGAATATTGAGGATTGAAGGTTGAGTATTGAGGATTGAAGATTGAGGATTGAGGGTTGGGGATTGAGGATTGAGGATTGAGGATTGAGGATTGAGGTTTGACAACTGATTGTTGAGGACTGAGGGCTGAAGATTGAGGATTCAGGATTGAGGATTCAGAATTGAGGTTTGAGGACTGAGGATTGAGGATTGAGGATTGAAGATTGGATATTGATGATCGAAGATTGAGGATTGAGGATTGAGGGTTTTGTATTGAGGACAAGGACTGAGGGTTGGGTATTGATGTCTGAGGTCTGAGGATTGAGAAATGAGGATTGAGGATTGAGGACTGAAGATTGAGGATTGGGTATTGAGGATTGAAGAATGAGGATTGAGGACTGAGGATTGGGGATTGAGGATTGAGGATTGAGGACTGAGGATTCAGGATTGACGATTGAAGATTGAGGATTGGGGACTGAGAGTTGATGGTTGAGTGATGAGAATTGATGTTTGTGGATAGAGATATGAAGATTGCACATTGAGTATTGCGTTTGGAAAACTCTGAACTGAGGATACTCTAGTGAGGATTGAGGATTGACAACTGATTGTTGAGGACTGAGTGCTGAAGATTGAGGATTCAGGATTGAGGATTCAGGACTGTGTTTTGAGGACTGTGGATTGAGGATTGAGGATTGGGGATTGAGGATTGAGGATCGAGGATTGAAGATTGAAGATTGGGTATTGAGGATTGAACATTGAGTATTGAGGATTGAGGATTGAGGATTGAGGATTGAGGATTGAAGATTGAATAATGATGATTGAAGGTTGAGGATTGAGGATTGAGGGTTGTGGATTCAGGACGAGGACTGAGGGTTGAGTATTGATGTTTGAGGTCTGAGGATTGAGGATAGAGGATTGAGAATTGAGGATTGAGGATTGAGGATTGAAGATTGAATATTGATGATTGAAGATTGATGATTGTGGATTGAGAGTTGTGAATTGAGGACGAGGACTGAGGGTTGAGTATTGATGTCTGAGGTCTGAGGATTGAGGATTGAGGATTGAGAATTCAGGATTGAGGATTGAGGTCTGAAGATTGGGGATTGGGTATTGAGGATTGAGGAGTGAGGATTGCGGATTGAGGATTGAGGATTGAGGATTGAAGGTTGAGTATTGAGGATTGAAGATTGAGGATTGAGGACTGAGGATTGAGGATTGAGGATTGAGGATTGAGGATTGAGTATTGAGGATTGAAGATTGAGTATTGAGGATTGAAGATTGAGGATTGTGGATTGAGGATTGAGGATTGAGTATTGAAGATTGAGGATTGGGGATTGAGGATTGAGGATTGAGGATTGATGTTTGAGGTCTGAGGATTGAGGATAGAGGATTGAGAATTGAGGATTGAGGATTGAGGATTGAGGATTGAGGATTGAGGATTCAGGATTGAGGATTCAGAATTGAGGATTCAGGATTGTGGTTCGATGACAGAGGATTGAGGCTCGAGGATTGAGGATTGAGGATTGACGATTGAGGATTGAGTATTGAGGATTGAGAATTGAGGATTGAGGATTGTGGATTGAACATTGAGGATTGAGGATTGAGGATTGAGGATTGAGGACTGAAGATTGAATATTGATGATTGAAGATTGAGGATTGGGGATTGAGGGATGTGGATTGGGGACCAGGACTGAGGGTTGAATATTGACGTTGGAGGTCTGAGGATTGAGGATTGAGGATTGAGAATTGAGGATTGAGGATTGAGGATTTAGGCCTGAGGATTGAGAATTGAGAACTGAGGATGAGGACTGAGGGCTGAGGGTTGAGGTTTGAGGAATGAGGATTGGGGGTTGAGGATTGAGGATTGAGGATTGAGGATTGAGGATTGAGTACTGAAGATTGAGTATTGATGACCGAGGATTGAGGATTGAGGATTGTGGATTGAGGGTTGAGGATTGAGGATTGAAGATTGAGTATTGAGGATTAAAGATTGAGGATTGAGTATTGAGTATCGAGGATTGAGAATGAGGGCTGAGGGTTGAGGATTGAGGTTTGAGGATTGAGGACTGAGGATTGAGGATTGATGATTGAGTATTGAGGACTGAAGATTGAGGATTGAGGATTGAGGATTGAGGATTGAGGATTGAGGATTGAGGATTGAAAATTGAGGACTGGGGACTGAGTGTTGAGTGTTGTGTGATGAGAATTGGTGTTTGTGGATAGAGATTTAAAGATTGCAGATTGAGTATTGAGTATTGAAAACTGTGCATTGATGATATTCTATTGAGGATTGAGAATTGACAACTGATTGTTGAGGACTGAGGTCTGAAGATTGAGGATTCAGGATTGAGGATCCAGGATTGAGGTTTGAGGACTGAGGATTGAGGATAGAGGATTGAGGATTGAGGATTGAGGATTGAGCATTGAGGATTGAGGATTGAAGACTGAGGATTGGGTTTTGCGGATTGAACATTGAGGATTGAGGATTGAGGATTGAGGACTGTAGATTGAGTATTGATGATTGAAGATTGATGATTGAGGATTGAGGGTTATGGATTGAGGACGAGGACTGAGGGTTGAGTATTGATGTCTGAGGTCTGAGGATTGAGGGTTGAGGATTGAGAATTGAGGATTGAGGATTGAGGATTGAAGATTGAGGATTGGGTATTGAGGATTGAAGAATGAGCATTGAGGATTGTGGATTGAGGATTGAGGATTGAAGATTGAGGATTGAGGATTGAGGTTTGAGAGTTGAAGATTGAGTATTGAGGATTGAAGATTCAGGATTGAGGATTGAGGATTGAGGATTGAGGATTGACGATTGAAGATTGAGGATTGGGTATTGAGGATTGAAGAATGAGGGCTGAGGATTGAGGATTGTGGATTGAGGATTGAAGATTGAGTATTGAGGATTGAAGATTGAGGATTGAGGATTGAGGATTGAGGATTGAGGATTGGGGATTGAGGATTGAGGATTGAGGACTGAGGATTGAAGATTGAGGATTGAGGATTGAGGATTAAAGATTGAGCATTGAGGATTGAAGATTGAGGATTGATGATTGAGGATTGAGGATTGAGGATTGAGGATTGAGGACTGAATATTGAAGATTGAGGATTGATAATTGAGGATTGAGTATTGAGGATTGAGGATTGAGTATTGGGGATTGCGGATTGAACATTGAGGATTGAGGATTGAGGATTGAGGATTGGGGATTGTGGATTGAGGATTGAGGGTTGAGTATTGAAGATTGAGGATTGGGGATTGAGGATTGAGGATCGAGGATTGAGGATTGAGGATTTACGATTGAAGATTGAGGATTGGGGACTGAGAGTTGATGTTTGAGTGATGAGAATTGATGTTTGTGGATAGAGATATGAAGATTGCAGATTGAGTATTGCGTATGGAAAACTCTGAACTGAGGATACTCTAGTGAGGATTGAGGATTGACAACTGATTGTTGAGGACTGAGGGCTGAAGATTGAAGATTCAGGATTGAGGATTCAGGACTGTGGTTTGAGGACTTTGGATTGAGGATTGGGGATTGGGGATTGAGGATTGAGGATCGAGGATTGAAGATTGAAGATTGGGTATTGAGGATTGAACATTGAGGATTGAGGATTGAGGATTGAGGATTGAGGATTGAGGATTGAAGAATGAATATTGATGATTGAAGGTTGAGGATTGAGGATTGACGGTTGTGGATTCAGGACGAGGACTGAGGGTTGAGTATTGATGTTTGATGTCTGAGGATTGAGGATAGAGGATTGAGAATTGAGGATTGAGGATTGAGGATTGAGGATTGAGGATTGAGGATTGAGGATTGAAGATTGAATATTGATGATTGAAGGTTGAGGATTGAGGATTGAGGATTGAGGATTGAGGATGAGGGCTGAGGGTTGAAGATTCAGGTTTGAGGACTCAGGACTGAGCATCGAGGATTGAGAATTGAGGATTGAGGATTGAGGATTGAAGATTGAGGATAGGGTATTGAGGACTGAAGAATGAGGATGGAGGATGGGCGATTGAGGACTGAGGACTGAAGATTGAGTATTCAGGATTGGAGATTGACGATTGAGGATTGAGGATTGAGGATCGAGAATTGAGGATTGAGGATTGAAGATTGAGTATTGAGGATTGCAGATTGAGGATTGAGGATTGAGGATTGAGGATTGAGGATTGAGGATTGACGATTGAGGATTGAGGATTGAGGATTGAGGTTTGAGAGTTGAAGATTGAGTATTGAGGATTGAAGATTCAGGATTGAGGATTGAGGATTGAGCATTGAGGATTGACGATTCAAGATTGAGGATTGGGTATTGAGGATTGAAGAATGAGGACTGAGGATTGAGGATTGAGGATTGAGGATTGAAGATAGAGTATTGAGGATTGAAGATTGAGGATTGAGGATTGAGGATTGAGGATTGAGGATTGAGGATTGAGGATTGAGGACTGAGGATTGAAGATTGAGTATTGAGGATTGAGGATTAAAGGTTGAGCATTGAGGATTGAAGATTGAGGATTGATGATTGAGGATTGAGGATTGAGGATTGAGGATTGAGGACTGAATATTGAAGATTGAGGATTGATGATTGAGGATTGATTATTGAGGATTGAGGATTGAGTATTGGGGATTGCGGATTGAACATTGAGGATTGAGGATTGAGGATTGAGGATTGAGGATTGTGGATTGAGGATTGAGGATTGAGTATTGAAGATTGAGGATTGGGGATTGAGGATTGAGGATTGAGGATTGAGGATTGAAGATTGAGGATTGAGGATTGAGGTTTGAGAGTTGAAGATTGAGTATTGAGGATTGAAGATTCAGGATTGAGGATTGAGGATTGAGGATTGAGGATTGACGATTGAAGATTGAGGATTGGGTATTGAGGATTGAAGAATGAGGGCTGAGGATTGAGGATTGTGGATTGAGGATTGAAGATTGAGTATTGAGGATTGAAGATTGAGGATTGAGGATTGAGGATTGAGGATTGAGGATTGAGGATTGAGGATTGAGGATTGAGGACTGAGGATTGAAGATTGAGGATTGAGGATTGAGGATTAAAGATTGAGCATTGAGGATTGAAGATTGAGGATTGATGATTGAGGATTGAGGATTGAGGATTGAGGATTGAGGACTGAATATTGAAGATTGAGGATTGATGATTGAGGATTGAGTATTGAGGATTGAGGATTGAGTATTGGGGATTGCGGATTGAACATTGAGGATTGAGGATTGAGGATTGAGGATTGAGGATTGTGGATTGAGGATTGAGGGTTGAGTATTGAAGATTGAGGATTGGGGATTGAGGATTGAGGATCGAGGATTGAGGATTGAGGATTGACGATTGAAGATTGAGGATTGGGGACTGAGAGTTGATGTTTGAGTGATGAGAATTAATGTTTGTAGATAGAGATATGAAGATTGCAGATTGAGTATTGCGTATGGAAAACTCTGAACTGAGGATACTCTAGTGAGGATTGAGGATTGACAACTGATTGTTGAGGACTGAGGGCTGAAGATTGAGGATTCAGGATTGAGGATTCAGGACTGTGGTTTGAGGACTTTGGATTGAGGATTGGGGATTGGGGATTGAGGATTGAGGATCGAGGATTGAAGATTGAAGATTGGGTATTGAGGATTGAACATTGAGGATTGAGGATTGAGGATTGAGGATTGAGGATTGAGGATTGAAGAATGAATATTGATGATTGAAGGTTGAGGATTGAGGATTGACGGTTGTGGATTCAGGACGAGGACTGAGGGTTGAGTATTGATGTTTGAGGTCTGAGGATTGAGGATAGAGGATTGAGAATTGAGGATTGAGGATTGAGGATTGAGGATTGAGGATTGAGGATTGAGGATTGAAGATTGAATATTGATGATTGAAGGTTGAGGATTGAGGATTGAGGATTGAGGATTGAGGATGAGGGCTGAGGGTTGAAGATTCAGGTTTGAGGACTCAGGACTGAGCATTGAGGATTGAGAATTGAGGATTGAGGATTGAGGATTGAAGATTGAGGATAGGGTATTGAGGACTGAAGAATGAGGATGGAGGATGGGCGATTGAGGACTGAGGACTGAAGATTGAGTATTCAGGATTGGAGATTGACGATTGAGGATTGAGGATTGAGGATCGAGAATTGAGGATTGAGGATTGAAGATTGAGTATTGAGGATTGCAGATTGAGGATTGAGGATTGAGGATTGAGGATTGAGGATTGAGGATTGAGGATTGAGGATTGAGGATTGAGGATTGAGGTTTGAGAGTTGAAGATTGAGTATTGAGGATTGAAGATTCAGGATTGAGGATTGAGGATTGAGCATTGAGGATTGACGATTCAAGATTGAGGATTGGGTATTGAGGATTGAAGAATGAGGACTGAGGATTGAGGATTGAGGATTGAGGATTGAAGATAGAGTATTGAGGATTGAAGATTGAGGATTGAGGATTGAGGATTGAGGATTGAGGATTGAGGATTGAGGATTGAGGACTGAGGATTGAAGATTGAGGATTGAGGATTGAGGACTGAATATTGAAGATTGAGGATTGATAATTGAGGATTGAGTATTGAGGATTGAGGATTGAGTATTGGGGATTGCGGATTGAACATTGAGGATTGAGGATTGAGGATTGAGGATTGGGGATTGTGGATTGAGGATTGAGGGTTGAGTATTGAAGATTGAGGATTGGGGATTGAGGATTGAGGATCGAGGATTGAGGATTGAGGATTGACGATTGAAGATTGAGGATTGGGGACTGAGAGTTGATGTTTGAGTGATGAGAATTGATGTTTGTGGATAGAGATATGAAGATTGCAGATTGAGTATTGCGTATGGAAAACTCTGAACTGAGGATACTCTAGTGAGGATTGAGGATTGACAACTGATTGTTGAGGACTGAGGGCTGAAGATTGAAGATTCAGGATTGAGGATTCAGGACTGTGGTTTGAGGACTTTGGATTGAGGATTGGGGATTGGGGATTGAGGATTGAGGATCGAGGATTGAAGATTGAAGATTGGGTATTGAGGATTGAACATTGAGGATTGAGGATTGAGGATTGAGGATTGAGGATTGAGGATTGAAGAATGAATATTGATGATTGAAGGTTGAGGATTGAGGATTGACGGTTGTGGATTCAGGACGAGGACTGAGGGTTGAGTATTGATGTTTGATGTCTGAGGATTGAGGATAGAGGATTGAGAATTGAGGATTGAGGATTGAGGATTGAGGATTGAGGATTGAGGATTGAGGATTGAAGATTGAATATTGATGATTGAAGGTTGAGGATTGAGGATTGAGGATTGAGGATTGAGGATGAGGGCTGAGGGTTGAAGATTCAGGTTTGAGGACTCAGGACTGAGCATCGAGGATTGAGAATTGAGGATTGAGGATTGAGGATTGAAGATTGAGGATAGGGTATTGAGGACTGAAGAATGAGGATGGAGGATGGGCGATTGAGGACTGAGGACTGAAGATTGAGTATTCAGGATTGGAGATTGACGATTGAGGATTGAGGATTGAGGATCGAGAATTGAGGATTGAGGATTGAAGATTGAGTATTGAGGATTGCAGATTGAGGATTGAGGATTGAGGATTGAGGATTGAGGATTGAGGATTGACGATTGAGGATTGAGGATTGAGGATTGAGGTTTGAGAGTTGAAGATTGAGTATTGAGGATTGAAGATTCAGGATTGAGGATTGAGGATTGAGCATTGAGGATTGACGATTCAAGATTGAGGATTGGGTATTGAGGATTGAAGAATGAGGACTGAGGATTGAGGATTGAGGATTGAGGATTGAAGATAGAGTATTGAGGATTGAAGATTGAGGATTGAGGATTGAGGATTGAGGATTGAGGATTGAGGATTGAGGATTGAGGACTGAGGATTGAAGATTGAGGATTGAGGATTGAGGATTAAAGGTTGAGCATTGAGGATTGAAGATTGAGGATTGATGATTGAGGATTGAGGATTGAGGATTGAGGATTGAGGACTGAATATTGAAGATTGAGGATTGATGATTGAGGATTGATTATTGAGGATTGAGGATTGAGTATTGGGGATTGCGGATTGAACATTGAGGATTGAGGATTGAGGATTGAGGATTGAGGATTGTGGATTGAGGATTGAGGATTGAGTATTGAAGATTTAGGATTGGGGATTGAGGATTGAGGATTGAGGATTGAGGATTGAAGATTGAGGATTGAGGATTGAGGTTTGAGAGTTGAAGATTGAGTATTGAGGATTGAAGATTCAGGATTGAGGATTGAGGATTGAGGATTGAGGATTGACGATTGAAGATTGAGGATTGGGTATTGAGGATTGAAGAATGAGGGCTGAGGATTGAGGATTGTGGATTGAGGATTGAAGATTGAGTATTGAGGATTGAAGATTGAGGATTGAGGATTGAGGATTGAGGATTGAGGATTGAGGATTGAGGATTGAGGATTGAGGACTGAGGATTGAAGATTGAGGATTGAGGATTGAGGATTAAAGATTGAGCATTGAGGATTGAAGATTGAGGATTGATGATTGAGGATTGAGGATTGAGGATTGAGGATTGAGGACTGAATATTGAAGATTGAGGATTGATGATTGAGGATTGAGTATTGAGGATTGAGGATTGAGTATTGGGGATTGCGGATTGAACATTGAGGATTGAGGATTGAGGATTGAGGATTGAGGATTGTGGATTGAGGATTGAGGGTTGAGTATTGAAGATTGAGGATTGGGGATTGAGGATTGAGGATCGAGGATTGAGGATTGAGGATTGACGATTGAAGATTGAGGATTGGGGACTGAGAGTTGATGTTTGAGTGATGAGAATTGATGTTTGTAGATAGAGATATGAAGATTGCAGATTGAGTATTGCGTATGGAAAACTCTGAACTGAGGATACTCTAGTGAGGATTGAGGATTGACAACTGATTGTTGAGGACTGAGGGCTGAAGATTGAGGATTCAGGATTGAGGATTCAGGACTGTGGTTTGAGGACTTTGGATTGAGGATTGGGGATTGGGGATTGAGGATTGAGGATCGAGGATTGAAGATTGAAGATTGGGTATTGAGGATTGAACATTGAGGATTGAGGATTGAGGATTGAGGATTGAGGATTGAGGATTGAAGAATGAATATTGATGATTGAAGGTTGAGGATTGAGGATTGACGGTTGTGGATTCAGGACGAGGACTGAGGGTTGAGTATTGATGTTTGAGGTCTGAGGATTGAGGATAGAGGATTGAGAATTGAGGATTGAGGATTGAGGATTGAGGATTGAGGATTGAGGATTGAGGATTGAAGATTGAATATTGATGATTGAAGGTTGAGGATTGAGGATTGAGGATTGAGGATTGAGGATGAGGGCTGAGGGTTGAAGATTCAGGTTTGAGGACTCAGGACTGAGCATTGAGGATTGAGAATTGAGGATTGAGGATTGAGGATTGAAGATTGAGGATAGGGTATTGAGGACTGAAGAATGAGGATGGAGGATGGGCGATTGAGGACTGAGGACTGAAGATTGAGTATTCAGGATTGGAGATTGACGATTGAGGATTGAGGATTGAGGATCGAGAATTGAGGATTGAGGATTGAAGATTGAGTATTGAGGATTGCAGATTGAGGATTGAGGATTGAGGATTGAGGATTGAGGATTGAGGATTGAGGATTGAGGATTGAGGATTGAGGATTGAGGTTTGAGAGTTGAAGATTGAGTATTGAGGATTGAAGATTCAGGATTGAGGATTGAGGATTGAGCATTGAGGATTGACGATTCAAGATTGAGGATTGGGTATTGAGGATTGAAGAATGAGGACTGAGGATTGAGGATTGAGGATTGAGGATTGAAGATAGAGTATTGAGGATTGAAGATTGAGGATTGAGGATTGAGGATTGAGGATTGAGGATTGAGGATTGAGGATTGAGGACTGAGGATTGAAGATTGAGGATTGAGGATTGAGGATTAAAGGTTGAGCATTGAGGATTGAAGATTGAGGATTGATGATTGAGGATTGAGGATTGAGGATTGAGGATTGAGGACTGAATATTGAAGATTGAGGATTGATGATTGAGGATTGATTATTGAGGATTGAGGATTGAGTATTGGGGATTGCGGATTGAACATTGAGGATTGAGGATTGAGGATTGAGGATTGAGGATTGTGGATTGAGGATTGAGGATTGAGTATTGAAGATTGAGGATTGGGGATTGAGGATTGAGGATTGAGGATTGAGGATTGAAGATTGAGGATTGAGGATTGAGGTTTGAGAGTTGAAGATTGAGTATTGAGGATTGAAGATTCAGGATTGAGGATTGAGGATTGAGGATTGAGGATTGACGATTGAAGATTGAGGATTGGGTATTGAGGATTGAAGAATGAGGGCTGAGGATTGAGGATTGTGGATTGAGGATTGAAGATTGAGTATTGAGGATTGAAGATTGAGGATTGAGGATTGAGGATTGAGGATTGAGGGTTGAGGATTGAGGATTGAGGATTGAGGACTGAGGATTGAAGATTGAGGATTGAGGATTGAGGATTAAAGATTGAGCATTGAGGATTGAAGATTGAGGATTGATGATTGAGGATTGAGGATTGAGGATTGAGGATTGAGGACTGAATATTGAAGATTGAGGATTGATGATTGAGGATTGAGTATTGAGGATTGAGGATTGAGTATTGGGGATTGCGGATTGAACATTGAGGATTGAGGATTGAGGATTGAGGATTGAGGATTGAGGATTGTGGATTGAGGATTGAGGGTTGAGTATTGAAGATTGAGGATTGGGGATTGAGGATTGAGGATCGAGGATTGAGGATTGAGGATTGACGATTGAAGATTGAGGATTGGGGACTGAGAGTTGATGTTTGAGTGATGAGAATTGATGTTTGTAGATAGAGATATGAAGATTGCAGATTGAGTATTGCGTATGGAAAACTCTGAACTGAGGATACTCTAGTGAGGATTGAGGATTGACAACTGATTGTTGAGGACTGAGGGCTGAAGATTGAGGATTCAGGATTGAGGATTCAGGACTGTGGTTTGAGGACTTTGGATTGAGGATTGGGGATTGGGGATTGAGGATTGAGGATCGAGGATTGAAGATTGAAGATTGGGTATTGAGGATTGAACATTGAGGATTGAGGATTGAGGATTGAGGATTGAGGATTGAGGATTGAAGAATGAATATTGATGATTGAAGGTTGAGGATTGAGGATTGACGGTTGTGGATTCAGGACGAGGACTGAGGGTTGAGTATTGATGTTTGAGGTCTGAGGATTGAGGATAGAGGATTGAGAATTGAGGATTGAGGATTGAGGATTGAGGATTGAGGATTGAGGATTGAGGATTGAAGATTGAATATTGATGATTGAAGGTTGAGGATTGAGGATTGAGGATTGAGGATTGAGGATGAGGGCTGAGGGTTGAAGATTCAGGTTTGAGGACTCAGGACTGAGCATTGAGGATTGAGAATTGAGGATTGAGGATTGAGGAATGAAGATTGAGGATAGGGTATTGAGGATTGAGGATTGAGGATTGAGGATTGAGGATTGAGGACTGAGGATTGAAGATTGAGGATTGAGGATTGAGGATTAAAGGTTGAGCATTGAGGATTGAAGATTGAGGATTGATGATTGAGGATTGAGGATTGAGGATTGAGGATTGAGGACTGAATATTGAAGATTGAGGATTGATGATTGAGGATTGATTATTGAGGATTGAGGATTGAGTATTGGGGATTGCGGATTGAACATTGAGGATTGAGGATTGAGGATTGAGGATTGAGGATTGTGGATTGAGGATTGAGGATTGAGTATTGAAGATTGAGGATTGGGGATTGAGGATTGAGGATTGAGGATTGAGGATTGAGGATTGACGATTGAAGATTGAGGATTGGGGACTGAGAGTTGATGGTTGAGTGATGAGAATTGATGTTTGTGGATAGAGATATGAAGATTGCAGATTGAGTATTGCGTATGGAAAACTCTGAACTGAGGATACTCTAGTGAGGATTGAGGATTGACAACTGATTGTTGAGGACTGAGTGCTGAAGATTTAGGATTCAGGATTGAGGATTCAGGACTGTGTTTTGAGGACTGTGGATTGAGGATTGAGGATTGGGGATTGAGGATTGAGGCTCGAGGATTGAAGATTGAAGATTGGGTATTGAGGATTGAACATTGAGGATAGAGGATTGAGGATTGAGGATTGAGGATTGAGGATTGAAGATTGATTAATGATGATTGAAGGTTGAGGATTGAGGATTGAGGGTTGTGGATTCAGGACGAGGACTGAGGGTTGAGTATTGATGTCTGAGGTCTGAGGATTGAGGATAGAGGATTGAGAATTGAGGATTGAGGATTGAGGATTGAAGATTGAATATTGATGATTGAAGATTGATGATTGAGGATTGAGAGTTGTGGATTGAGTACGAGGACTGAGGGTTGAGTATTGATGTCTGAGGTCTGAGGATTGAGGATTGAGGATTGAGAATTGAGGATTGAGGATTGAGGATTGAGGATTGACGATTGAAGATTGAGGATTGGGGACTGAGAGTTGATGGTTGAGTGATGAGAATTGATGTTTGTGGATAGAGATATGAAGATTGCAGATTGAGTATTGCGTATGGAAAACTCTGACCTGAGGATACTCTAGTGAGGATTGAGGATTGACAACTGATTGTTGAGGACTGAGTGCTGAAGATTGAGGATTCAGGATTGAGGATTCAGGACTGTGTTTTGAGGACTGTGGATTGAGGATTGAGGATTGGGGATTGAGGATTGAGGATCGAGGATTGAAGATTGAAGATTGGGTATTGAGGATTGAACATTGAGGATAGAGGATTGAGGATTGAGGATTGAGGATTGAGGATTGAAGATTGATTAATGATGATTGAAGGTTGAGGATTGAGGATTGAGGGTTGTGGATTCAGGACGAGGACTGAGGGTTGAGTATTGATGTTTGAGGTCTGAGGATTGAGGATAGAGGATTGAGAATTGAGGATTGAGGATTGAGGATTGAAGATTGAATATTGATGATTGAAGATTGATGATTGAGGATTGAGAGTTGTGGATTGAGGACGAGGACTGAGGGTTGAGTATTGATGTCTGAGGTCTGAGGATTGAGGATTGAGGATTGAGAATTGAGGATTGAGGATTGAGGACTGAAGATTGGGGATTGGGTATTGAGGATTGAGGAATGAGGATTGAGGATTGAGGATTGAGGATTGAGGATTGAAGATTGAGTATTGAGGATTGAAGATTGAGGATTGAGGACTGAGGATTGAGGATTGAGGATTGAGGATTGAGGATTGAGGATTGAGGATTGAAGATTGAGTATTGAGGATTGAAGATTGAGGATTGTGGATTGAGGATTGGGGATTGAGGATTGAGGATTGAGGATTGAGGATTGAGGATTGAAGATTGAGTATTGAAGATTGAGTATTGAGGAATGCAGATTGAGGATTGAGGATTGAGGATTGAGGATTGAGGATTGAGGATTGAGGATTTAGGATTGAGGATTGAGGATTGAGGATTGAGGATTGAGGTTTGTGAGTTGAAGATTGAGTATTGAGGATTGAAGATTCAGGATTGAGGATTGAGGATTGAGCATTGAGGATTGACGATTCAAGATTGAGGATTGGGTATTGAGGATTGAAGAATGAGGACTGAGGATTGAGGATTGAGGATTGAGGATTGAAGATTGAGTATTGAGGATTGAAGATTGAGGATTGAGGATTGAGGATTGAGGATTGAGGATTGAGTACTGAGGATTGAAGATTGAGGATTGAGGATTGAGGATTAAAGGTTGAGCATTGAGGATTGAAGATTGAGGATTGATGATTGAGGATTGAGGATTGAGGATTGAGGATTGAGGACTGAATATTGAAGATTGAGGATTGATGATTGAGGATTGATTATTGAGGATTGAGGATTGAGTATTGGGGATTGCGGATTGAACATTGAGGATTGAGGATTGAGGATTGAGGATTGAGGATTGTGGATTGAGGATTGAGGATTGAGTATTGAAGATTGAGGATTGGGGATTGAGGATTGGGGTTGAGGATTGAGGATTGAGGATTGACGATTGAAGATTGAGGATTGGGGACTGAGAGTTGATGGTTGAGTGATGAGAATTGATTTTTGTGGATAGAGATATGGAGATTGCAGATTGAGTATTGCGTATGGAAAACTCTGAACTGAGGATACTCTAGTGAGGATTGAGGATTGACAACTGATTGTTGAGGACTGAGTGCTGAAGATTGAGGATGCAGGATTGAGGATTCAGGACTGTGTTTTGAGGACTGTGGATTGAGGATTGAGGATTGGGGATTGAGGATTGAGGATCGAGGATTGAAGATTGAAGATTGGGTATTGAGGATTGAACATTGAGGATTGAGGATTGAGGATTGAGGATTGAGGATTGAGGATTGAGGATTGAAGATTGATTAATGATGATTGAAGGTTGAGGATTGAGGATTGAGGGTTGTGGACTCAGGACGAGGACTGAGGGTTGAGTATTGATGTTTGAGGTCTGAGGATTGAGGATAGAGGATTGAGAATTGAGGATTGAGGATTGAGGATTGAAGATTGAATATTGATGATTGAAGATTGATGATTGAGGATTGAGAGTTGAGGATTGAGGACGAGGACTGAGGGTTGAGTATTGATGTCTGAGGTCTGAGGATTGAGGATTGAGGATTGAGAATTGAGGATTGAGGATTGAGGACTGAAGATTGGGGATTGGGTATTGAGGATTGAGGAATGAGGATTGAGGATTGAGGATTGAGTATTGAGGATTGAAGATTGAGTATTGAGGATTGAAGATTGAGGAATGAGGACTGAGGATTGAGGATTGAGGATTGAGGATTGAGGATTGAGGATTGAGGATTGAAGATTGAGTATTGAGGATTGAAGATTGAGGATTGTGGATTGAGGATTGAGGATTGAGTATTGAAGGTTGAGGATTGGGGATTGAGGATTGACGATTGAGGATTGTGTATTGAGGATTGAGAATAGAGGATTGAGGATTGAAGATTGAGTATTGAGGATTGAAGATTGAGGATTGAGGATTGAGGATTGAGGATTGAGGATTGAGGATTGAGGATTGATGTTTGAGGTCTGAGGATTGAGGATAGAGGATTGAGAATTGAGGATTGAAGATTGAGGATTGAGGATTGAGGGTTGAGGATTCAGGATTGAGGATTCAGAATTGAGGATTCAGGATTGTGGTTCGATGACAGAGGATTGAGGCTTGAGGATTGAGTATTGAGGATTGAGGATTGAGGATTGAGGATTGAGGATTTAAGATTGAGGATTGGGTATTGAGGATTGAACATTGAGGATTGAGGATTGAGGATTGAGGATTGAGGACTGAAGATTGAATATTGATGATTGAAGATTGAGGATTGGGGATTGAGGGATGTGGATTGGGGACCAGGACTGAGGGTTGAATATTGACGTTTGAGGTCTGAGGTTTGAGGATTGAGGATTGAGAATTGAGGATTGAGGATTGAGGATTGAAGATTGAGGATTGGGTATTGAGGATTGAAGAATGAGGATTGAGGATTGAGGATTTAGGCCTGAGGATTGAGAATTGAGAACTGAGGATGAGGACTGAGGGCTGAGGGTTGAGGTTTGAGGAATGAGGATTGGGGGTTGAGGATTGAGGATTGAGGATTGAGGATTGAGGACTGAGTACTGAAGATTGAGTATTGATGACTGAGGTTTGAGGATTGAGGATTGTGGATTGAGGGTTGAGGATTGAGGATTGAAGATTGAGTATTGAGGATTGAAGATTGAGGATTGAGTATTGAGTATCGAGGATTGAGAATGAGGGCTGAGGGTTGAGGATTGAGGTTTGAGGATTGAGGACTGAGGATTGAGGATTGATGATTGAGTATTGAGGATTGAAGATTGAGGATTGAGGATTGAGGATTGAGGATTGAGGATTGGGGATTGAGGATTGAAAATTGAGGACTGGGGACTGAGTGTTGAGGGTTGAGTGATGAGAATTGGTGTTTGTGGATAGAGTTTTAAAGATTGCAGAATGAGTATTGAGTATTGAAAACTGTGCATTGATGATATTCTATTGAGGATTGAGAATTGACAACTGATTGTTGAGGACTGAGGTCTGAAGATTGAGGATTCAGGATTGAGGATCCAGGATTGAGGTTTGAGGACTGAGGATTGAGGATAGAGGATTGAGGATTGAGGATTGAGGATTGAGCATTGAGGATTGAGGATTGAAGATTGAGGATTGGGTTTTGCGGATTGAACATTGAGGATTGAGGATTGAGGATTGAGGACTGAAGATTGAGTATTGATGATTGAAGATTGATGATTGAGGATTGAGGGTTATGGATTGAGGACGAGGACTGAGGGTTGAGTATTGATGTCTGAGGTCTGAGGATTGAGGGTTGAGGATTGAGAATTGAGAATTGAGGATTGAGGATTGAAGATTGAGGATTGGGTATTGAGGATTGAAGAATGAGCATTGAGGATTGTGGATTGAGGATTGAGGATTGAAGATTGAGGATTGAGGATTGAGGATTGAGGTTTGAGGATTGGGGTTGAGGATTGAGGATTGAGGATTGACGATTGAAGATTGAGGATTGGGGACTGAGAGTTGATGGTTGAGTGATGAGAATTGATGTTTGTGGATAGAGATATGAATATTGCAGATTGAGTATTGCATATGGAAAACTCTGAACTGAGGATACTCTAGTGAGGATTGAGGATTGACAACTGATTGTTGAGGACTGAGTGCTGAAGATTGAGGATGCAGGATTGAGGATTCAGGACTGTGTTTTGAGGACTGTGGATTGAGGATTGAGGATTGGGGATTGAGGATTGAGGATCGAGGATTGAAGATTGAAGATTGGGTATTGAGGATTGAACATTGAGGATTGAGGATTGAGGATTGAGGATTGAGGATTGAGGATTGAAGATTGATTAATGATGATTGAAGGTTGAGGATTGAGGATTGAGGGTTGTGGATTCAGGACGAGGACTGAGGGTTGAGTATTGATGTTTGAGGTCTGAGGATTGAGGATAGAGGATTGAGAACTGAGGATTGAGGATTGAGGATTGAAGATTGAATATTGATGATTGAAGATTGATGATTGAGTATTGAGAGTTGTGGATTGAGGACGAGGACTGAGGGTTGAGTATTGATGTCTGAGGTCTGAGGATTGAGGATTGAGGATTGAGAATTGAGGATTGAGCATTGAGGACTGAAGATTGGGGATTGGGTATTGAGGATTGAGGAATGAGGATTGAGGATTGAGGATTGAGTATTGAGGATTGAAGATTGAGTATTGAGGATTGAAGATTGAGGAATGAGGACTGGGGATTGAGGATTGAGGATTGAGGATTGAGGATTGAGGATTGATGATTGAAGATTGAGTATTGTGTATTGAAGATTGAGGATTGTGGATTGAGGATTGAGGATTGAGTATTGAAGATTGAGGATTGGGGATTGAGGATTGACGATTGAGGATTGAGTATTGAGGATTGAGAATTGAGGATTGAGGATTGAAGATTGAGTATTGAGGATTGAAGATTGAGGATTGAGGATTGAGGATTGAGGATTGAGGATTGAGGATTGAGGATTGATGTTTGAGGTCTGAGGATTGAGGATAGAGGATTGAGAATTGAGGATTGAAGATTGAGGATTGAGGATTGAGGGTTGAGGATTCAGGATTGAGGATTCAGAATTGAGGATTCAGGATTGTGGTTCGATGACAGAGGATTGAGGCTTGAGGATTGAGTATTGAGGATTGAGGATTGAGGATTGAGGATTGAGGATTTAAGATTGAGGATTGGGTATTGAGGATTGAACATTGAGGATTGAGGATTGAGGATTGAGGATTGAGGACTGAAGATTGAATATTGATGATTGAAGATTGAGGATTGGGGATTGAGGGATGTGGATTGGGGACCAGGACTGAGGGTTGAATATTGACGTTTGAGGTCTGAGGATTGAGGATTGAGGATTGAGAATTGAGGATTGAGGATTGAGGATTGAAGATTGAGGATTGGGTATTGAGGATTGAAGAATGAGGATTGAGGATTGAGGATTTAGGCCTGAGGATTGAGAATTGAGAACTGAGGATGAGGACTGAGGGCTGAGGGTTGAGGTTTGAGGAATGAGGATTGGGGGTTGAGGATTGAAGATTGAGGATTGAGGATTGAGGATTGAGTACTGAAGATTGAGTATTGATGACTGAGGATTGAGGATTGAGGATTGTGGATTGAGGGTTGAGGATTGAGGATTGAAGATTGAGTATTGAGGATTGAAGATTGAGGATTGAGTATTGAGTATCGAGGATTGAGAATGAGGGCTGAGGGTTGAGGATTGAGGTTTGAGGATTGAGGACTGAGGATTGAGGATTGATGATTGAGTATTGAGGATTGAAGATTGAGGATTGAGGATTGAGGATTGAGGATTGAGGGTTGAGGATTGAGGATTGAAAATTGAGGACTGGGGACTGAGTGTTGAGGGTTGAGTGATGAGAATTGGTGTTTGTGGATAGAGATTTAAAGATTGCAGATTGAGTATTGAGTATTGAAAACTGTGCATTGATGATATTCTATTGAGGATTGAGAATTGACAACTGATTGTTAAGGACTGAGGTCTGAAGATTGAGGATTCAGGATTGAGGATCCAGGATTGAGGTTTGAGGACTGAGGATTGAGGATAGAGGATTGAGGATTGAGGATTGAGGATTGAGCATTGAGGATTGAGGATTGAAGATTGAGGATTGGGTTTTGCGGATTGAACATTGAGGATTGAGGATTGAGGATTGAGGACTGAAGATTGAGTATTGATGATTGAAGATTGATGATTGAGGATTGAGGGTTATGGATTGAGGACGAGGACTGAGGGTTGAGTATTGATGTCTGAGGTCTGAGGATTGAGGGTTGAGGATTGAGAATTGAGGATTGAGGATTGAGGATTGAAGATTGAGGATTGGGTATTGAGGATTGAAGAATGAGCATTGAGGATTGTGGATTGAGGATTGAGGATTGAAGGTTGAGGATTGTGGATTGAGGTTTGAGAGTTGAAGATCGAGTATTGAGGATTGAAGATTCAGGATTGAGGATTGAGGATTGAGGATTGAGGATTGACGATTGAAGATTGAGGATTGGGTATTGAGGATTGAGGAATGAGGACTGAGGATTGAGGATTGTGGATTGAGGATTGAAGATTGAGTATTGAGGATTGAAGATTGAGGATTGAGGATTGAGGATTGAGGATTGAGGATTGAGGATTGAGGATTGAGGATTGAGGACTGAGGATTGAAGATTGAGGATTGAGGATTGAGGATTAAAGTTTGAGCATTGAGGATTGAAGATTGAGGATTGATGATTGAGGATTGAGGATTGAGGATTGAGGATTGAGGACTGAATATTGAAGATTGAGGATTGATGATTGAGGATTGAGTATTGAGGATTGAGGATTGAGTATTGGGGATTGCGGATTGAACATTGAGGATTGAGGATTGAGGATTGAGGATTGAGCATTGAGGATTGTGGATTGAGGATTGAGGATTGAAGATTGAGGATTGAGGATTGAGGATTGAGGTTTGAGGATTGGGGTTGAGGATTGAGGATTGAGGATTGACGATTGAAGATTGAGGATTGGGGACTGAGAGTTGATGGTTGAGTGATGAGAATTGATGTTTGTGGATAGAGATATGAATATTGCAGATTGAGTATTGCATATGGAAAACTCTGAACTGAGGATACCCTAGTGAGGATTGAGGATTGACAACTGATTGTTGAGGACTGAGTGCTGAAGATTGAGGATGCAGGATTGAGGATTCAGGACTGTGTTTTGAGGACTGTGGATTGAGGATTGAGGATTGGGGATTGAGGATTGAGGATCGAGGATTGAAGATTGAAGATTGGGTATTGAGGATTGAACATTGAGGATTGAGGATTGAGGATTGAGGATTGAGGATTGAGGATTGAAGATTGATTAATGATGATTGAAGGTTGAGGATTGAGGATTGAGGGTTGTGGATTCAGGACGAGGACTGAGGGTTGAGTATTGATGTTTGAGGTCTGAGGATTGAGGATAGAGGATTGAGAACTGAGGATTGAGGATTGAGGATTGAAGATTGAATATTGATGATTGAAGATTGATGATTGAGTATTGAGAGTTGTGGATTGAGGACGAGGACTGAGGGTTGAGTATTGATGTCTGAGGTCTGAGGATTGAGGATTGAGGATTGAGAATTGAGGATTGAGCATTGAGGACTGAAGATTGGGGATTGGGTATTGAGGATTGAGGAATGAGGATTGAGGATTGAGGATTGAGTATTGAGGATTGAAGATTGAGTATTGAGGATTGAAGATTGAGGAATGAGGACTGGGGATTGAGGATTGAGGATTGAGGATTGAGGATTGAGGATTGATGATTGAAGATTGAGTATTGTGTATTGAAGATTGAGGATTGTGGATTGAGGATTGAGGATTGAGTATTGAAGATTGAGGATTGGGGATTGAGGATTGACGATTGAGGATTGAGTATTGAGGATTGAGAATTGAGGATTGAGGATTGAAGATTGAGTATTGAGGATTGAAGATTGAGGATTGAGGATTGAGGATTGAGGATTGAGGATTGAGGATTGAGGATTGATGTTTGAGGTCTGAGGATTGAGGATAGAGGATTGAGAATTGAGGATTGAAGATTGAGGATTGAGGATTGAGGGTTGAGGATTCAGGATTGAGGATTCAGAATTGAGGATTCAGGATTGTGGTTCGATGACAGAGGATTGAGGCTTGAGGATTGAGTATTGAGGATTGAGGATTGAGGATTGAGGATTGAGGATTTAAGATTGAGGATTGGGTATTGAGGATTGAACATTGAGGATTGAGGATTGAGGATTGAGGATTGAGGACTGAAGATTGAATATTGATGATTGAAGATTGAGGATTGGGGATTGAGGGATGTGGATTGGGGACCAGGACTGAGGGTTGAATATTGACGTTTGAGGTCTGAGGATTGAGGATTGAGGATTGAGAATTGAGGATTGAGGATTGAGGATTGAAGATTGAGGATTGGGTATTGAGGATTGAAGAATGAGGATTGAGGATTGAGGATTTAGGCCTGAGGATTGAGAATTGAGAACTGAGGATGAGGACTGAGGGCTGAGGGTTGAGGTTTGAGGAATGAGGATTGGGGGTTGAGGATTGAAGATTGAGGATTGAGGATTGAGGATTGAGTACTGAAGATTGAGTATTGATGACTGAGGATTGAGGATTGAGGATTGTGGATTGAGGGTTGAGGATTGAGGATTGAAGATTGAGTATTGAGGATTGAAGATTGAGGATTGAGTATTGAGTATCGAGGATTGAGAATGAGGGCTGAGGGTTGAGGATTGAGGTTTGAGGATTGAGGACTGAGGATTGAGGATTGATGATTGAGTATTGAGGATTGAAGATTGAGGATTGAGGATTGAGGATTGAGGATTGAGGGTTGAGGATTGAGGATTGAAAATTGAGGACTGGGGACTGAGTGTTGAGGGTTGAGTGATGAGAATTGGTGTTTGTGGATAGAGATTTAAAGATTGCAGATTGAGTATTGAGTATTGAAAACTGTGCATTGATGATATTCTATTGAGGATTGAGAATTGACAACTGATTGTTAAGGACTGAGGTCTGAAGATTGAGGATTCAGGATTGAGGATCCAGGATTGAGGTTTGAGGACTGAGGATTGAGGATAGAGGATTGAGGATTGAGGATTGAGGATTGAGCATTGAGGATTGAGGATTGAAGATTGAGGATTGGGTTTTGCGGATTGAACATTGAGGATTGAGGATTGAGGATTGAGGACTGAAGATTGAGTATTGATGGTTGAAGATTGATGATTGAGGATTGAGGGTTATGGATTGAGGACGAGGACTGAGGGTTGAGTATTGATGTCTGAGGTCTGAGGATTGAGGGTTGAGGATTGAGAATTGAGGATTGAGGATTGAGGATTGAAGATTGAGGATTGGGTATTGAGGATTGAAGAATGAGCATTGAGGATTGTGGATTGAGGATTGAGGATTGAAGATTGAGGATTGTGGATTGAGGTTTGAGAGTTGAAGATCGAGTATTGAGGATTGAAGATTCAGGATTGAGGATTGAGGATTGAGGATTGAGGATTGACGATTGAAGATTGAGGATTGGGTATTGAGGATTGAGGAATGAGGACTGAGGATTGAGGATTGTGGATTGAGGATTGAAGATTGAGTATTGAGGATTGAAGATTGAGGATTGAGGATTGAGGATTGAGGATTGAGGATTGAGGATTGAGGATTGAGGATTGAGGACTGAGGATTGAAGATTGAGGATTGAGGATTGAGGATTAAAGTTTGAGCATTGAGGATTGAAGATTGAGGATTGATGATTGAGGATTGAGGATTGAGGATTGAGGATTGAGGACTGAATATTGAAGATTGAGGATTGATGATTGAGGATTGAGTATTGAGGATTGAGGATTGAGTATTGGGGATTGCGGATTGAACATTGAGGATTGAGGATTGAGGATTGAGGATTGAGGATTGTGGATTGAGGATTGAGGGTTGAGTATTGAAGATTGAGGATTGGGGATTGAGGATTGAGGATCGAGGATTGAGGATTGAGGATTGACGATTGAAGATTGAGGATTGGGGACTGAGAGTTGATGTTTGAGTGATGAGAATTGATGTTTGTGGATAGAGATATGAAGATTGCAGATAGAGTATTGCGTATGGAAAACTCTGAACTGAGGATACTCTAGTGAGGATTGAGGATTGACAACTGATTGTTGAGGACGGAGGGCTGAAGATTGAGGATTCAGGATTGAGGATTCAGGACTGTGGTTTGAGGACTGTGGATTGAGGATTGGGGATTTGGGATTGAGGATTGAGGATCGAGGATTGAAGATTGAAGATTGGGTATTGAGGATTGAACATTGAGGTTTGAGGATTGAGGATTGAGGATTGAGGATTGAGGATTGAAGAATGAATATTGATGATTGAAGGTTGAGGATTGAGGATTGACGGTTGTGGATTCAGGACGAGGGCTGAGGGTTGAGTATTGATGTTTGAGGTCTGAGGATTGAGGATAGAGGATTGAGAATTGATGATTGAGGATTGAGGATTGAAGATTGAGGATTGGGTATTGAGGTTTGAAGAATGAGGACTGAGGATTGAGGATTGAGGATTGAGGATTGAAGATCGAGTATTGAGGATTGAAGATTGAGGATTGAGTATTGAGGATTGAGGATTGAGGATTGAGGATTGAGGATTGAGGATTGAGGATTGAGGATTGAAGATTGACTATTGAGGATTGAAGACTGAGGATTGAGGATTGAGGATTGAGGATTGAGGATTGAGGATTGAGGATTGAGGATTGAGGACTGAAGATTGAATATTGATGATTGAAGATTGAGGATTGGGGATTGAGGGATGTGGATTGGGGACCAGGACTGAGGGTTGAATATTGACGTTTGAGGTCTGAGGTTTGAGGATTGAGGATTGAGAATTGAGGATTGAGGATTGAGGATTGAAGATTGAGGATTGGGTATTGAGGATTGAAGAATGAGGATTGAGGATTGAGGATTTAGGCCTGAGGATTGAGAATTGAGAACTGAGGATGAGGACTGAGGGCTGAGGGTTGAGGTTTGAGGAATGAGGATTGGGGGTTGAGGATTGAGGATTGAGGATTGAGGATTGAGGACTGAGTACTGAAGATTGAGTATTGATGACTGAGGTTTGAGGATTGAGGATTGTGGATTGAGGGTTGAGGATTGAGGATTGAAGATTGAGTATTGAGGATTGAAGATTGAGGATTGAGTATTGAGTATCGAGGATTGAGAATGAGGGCTGAGGGTTGAGGATTGAGGTTTGAGGATTGAGGACTGAGGATTGAGGATTGATGATTGAGTATTGAGGATTGAAGATTGAGGATTGAGGATTGAGGATTGAGGATTGAGGATTGGGGATTGAGGATTGAAAATTGAGGACTGGGGACTGAGTGTTGAGGGTTGAGTGATGAGAATTGGTGTTTGTGGATAGAGTTTTAAAGATTGCAGAATGAGTATTGAGTATTGAAAACCGTGCATTGATGATATTCTATTGAGGATTGAGAATTGACAACTGATTGTTGAGGACTGAGGTCTGAAGATTGAGGATTCAGGATTGAGGATCCAGGATTGAGGTTTGAGGACTGAGGATTGAGGATAGAGGATTGAGGATTGAGGATTGAGGATTGAGCATTGAGGATTGAGGATTGAAGATTGAGGATTGGGTTTTGCGGAATGAACATTGAGGATTGAGGATTGAGGATTGAGGACTGAAGATTGAGTATTGATGATTGAAGATTGATGATTGAGGATTGAGGGTTATGGATTGAGGACGAGGACTGAGGGTTGAGTATTGATGTCTGAGGTCTGAGGATTGAGGGTTGAGGATTGAGAATTGAGAATTGAGGATTGAGGATTGAAGATTGAGGATTGGGTATTGAGGATTGAAGAATGAGCATTGAGGATTGTGGATTGAGGATTGAGGATTGAAGATTGAGGATTGAGGATTGAGGATTGAGGTTTGAGGATTGGGGTTGAGGATTGAGGATTGAGGATTGACGATTGAAGATTGAGGATTGGGGACTGAGAGTTGATGGTTGAGTGATGAGAATTGATGTTTGTGGATAGAGATATGAATATTGCAGATTGAGTATTGCATATGGAAAACTCTGAACTGAGGATACTCTAGTGAGGATTGAGGATTGACAACTGATTGTTGAGGACTGAGTGCTGAAGATTGAGGATGCAGGATTGAGGATTCAGGACTGTGTTTTGAGGACTGTGGATTGAGGATTGAGGATTGGGGATTGAGGATTGAGGATCGAGGATTGAAGATTGAAGATTGGGTATTGAGGATTGAACATTGAGGATTGAGGATTGAGGATTGAGGATTGAGGATTGAGGATTGAAGATTGATTAATGATGATTGAAGGTTGAGGATTGAGGATTGAGGGTTGTGGATTCAGGACGAGGACTGAGGGTTGAGTATTGATGTTTGAGGTCTGAGGATTGAGGATAGAGGATTGAGAACTGAGGATTGAGGATTGAAGATTGAAGATTGAATATTGATGATTGAAGATTGATGATTGAGTATTGAGAGTTGTGGATTGAGGACGAGGACTGAGGGTTGAGTATTGATGTCTGAGGTCTGAGGATTGAGGATTGAGGATTGAGAATTGAGGATTGAGCATTGAGGACTGAAGATTGGGGATTGGGTATTGAGGATTGAGGAATGAGGATTGAGGATTGAGGATTGAGTATTGAGGATTGAAGATTGAGTATTGAGGATTGAAGATTGAGGAATGAGGACTGGGGATTGAGGATTGAGGATTGAGGATTGAGGATTGAGGATTGATGATTGAAGATTGAGTATTGTGTATTGAAGATTGAGGATTGTGGATTGAGGATTGAGGATTGAGTATTGAAGATTGAGGATTGGGGATTGAGGATTGACGATTGAGGATTGAGTATTGAGGATTGAGAATTGAGGATTGAGGATTGAAGATTGAGTATTGAGGATTGAAGATTGAGGATTGAGGATTGAGGATTGAGGATTGAGGATTGAGGATTCAGGATTGATGTTTGAGGTCTGAGGATTGAGGATAGAGGATTGAGAATTGAGGATTCAAGATTGAGGATTGAGGGTTGAGGGTTGAGGATTCAGGATTGAGGATTCAGAATTGAGGATTCAGGATTGTGGTTCGATGACAGAGGATTGAGGCTTGAGGATTGAGTATTGAGGATTGAGGATTGAGGATTGAGGATTGAGGATTTAAGATTGAGGATTGGGTATTGAGGATTGAACATTGAGGATTGAGGATTGAGGATTGAGGATTGAGGACTGAAGATTGAATATTGATGATTGAAGATTGAGGATTGGGGATTGAGGGATGTGGATTGGGGACCAGGACTGAGGGTTGAATATTGACGTTTGAGGTCTGAGGATTGAGGATTGAGGATTGAGAATTGAGGATTGAGGATTGAGGATTGAAGATTGAGGATTGGGTATTGAGGATTGAAGAATGAGGATTGAGGATTGAGGATTTAGGCCTGAGGATTGAGAATTGAGAACTGAGGATGAGGACTGAGGGCTGAGGGTTGAGGTTTGAGGAATGAGGATTGGGGGTTGAGGATTGAAGATTGAGGATTGAGGATTGAGGATTGAGTACTGAAGATTGAGTATTGATGACTGAGGATTGAGGATTGAGGATTGTGGATTGAGGGTTGAGGATTGAGGATTGAAGATTGAGTATTGAGGATTGAAGATTGAGGATTGAGTATTGAGTATCGAGGATTGAGAATGAGGGCTGAGGGTTGAGGATTGAGGTTTGAGGATTGAGGACTGAGGATTGAGGATTGATGATTGAGTATTGAGGATTGAAGATTGAGGATTGAGGATTGAGGATTGAGGATTGAGGGTTGAGGATTGAGGATTGAAAATTGAGGACTGGGGACTGAGTGTTGAGGGTTGAGTGATGAGAATTGGTGTTTGTGGATAGAGATTTAAAGATTGCAGATTGAGTATTGAGTATTGAAAACTGTGCATTGATGATATTCTATTGAGGATTGAGAATTGACAACTGATTGTTAAGGACTGAGGTCTGAAGATTGAGGATTCAGGATTGAGGATCCAGGATTGAGGTTTGAGGACTGAGGATTGAGGATAGAGGATTGAGGGTTGAGGATTGAGGATTGAGCATTGAGGATTGAGGATTGAAGATTGAGGATTGGGTTTTGCGGATTGAACATTGAGGATTGAGGATTGAGGATTGAGGACTGAAGATTGAGTATTGATGATTGAAGATTGATGATTGAGGATTGAGGGTTATGGATTGAGGACGAGGACTGAGGGTTGAGTATTGATGTCTGAGGTCTGAGGATTGAGGGTTGAGGATTGAGAATTGAGGATTGAGGATTGAGGATTGAAGATTGAGGATTGGGTATTGAGGATTGAAGAATGAGCATTGAGGATTGTGGATTGAGGATTGAGGATTGAAGATTGTGGATTGTGGATTGAGGTTTGAGAGTTGAAGATCGAGTATTGAGGATTGAAGATTCAGGATTGAGGATTGAGGATTGAGGATTGAGGATTGACGATTGAAGATTGAGGATTGGGTATTGAGGATTGAGGAATGAGGACTGAGGATTGAGGATTGTGGATTGAGGATTGAAGATTGAGTATTGAGGATTGAAGATTGAGGATTGAGGATTGAGGATTGAGGATTGAGGATTGAGGATTGAGGATTGAGGATTGAGGACTGAGGATTGAAGATTGAGGATTGAGGATTGAGGATTAAAGTTTGAGCATTGAGGATTGAAGATTGAGGATTGATGATTGAGGATTGAGGATTGAGGATTGAGGATTGAGGACTGAATATTGAAGATTGAGGATTGATGATTGAGGATTGAGTATTGAGGATTGAGGATTGAGTATTGGGGATTGCGGATTGAACATTGAGGATTGAGGATTGAGGATTGAGGATTGAGGATTGTGGATTGAGGATTGAGGGTTGAGTATTGAAGATTGAGGATTGGGGATTGAGGATTGAGGATCGAGGATTGAGGATTGAGGATTGACGATTGAAGATTGAGGATTGGGGACTGAGAGTTGATGTTTGAGTGATGAGAATTGATGTTTGTGGATAGAGATATGAAGATTGCAGATAGAGTATTGCGTATGGAAAACTCTGAACTGAGGATACTCTAGTGAGGATTGAGGATTGACAACTGATTGTTGAGGACTGAGGGCTGAAGATTGAGGATTCAGGATTGAGGATTCAGGACTGTGGTTTGAGGACTGTGGATTGAGGATTGGGGATTTGGGATTGAGGATTGAGGATCGAGGATTGAAGATTGAAGATTGGGTATTGAGGATTGAACATTGAGGATTGAGGATTGAGGATTGAGGATTGAGGATTGAGGATTGAAGAATGAATATTGATGATTGAAGGTTGAGGATTGAGGATTGACGGTTGTGGATTCAGGACGAGGGCTGAGGGTTGAGTATTGATGTTTGAGGTCTGAGGATTGAGGATAGAGGATTGAGAATTGATGATTGAGGATTGAGGATTGAAGATTGAGGATTGGGTATTGAGGTTTGAAGAATGAGGACTGAGGATTGAGGATTGAGGATTGAGGATTGAAGATCGAGTATTGAGGATTGAAGATTGAGGATTGAGTATTGAGGATTGAGGATTGAGGATTGAGGATTGAGGATTGAGGATTGAGGATTGAGGATTGAAGATTGACTATTGAGGATTGAAGACTGAGGATTGAGGATTGAGGATTGAGGATTGAGGATCGAGGATTGAGGATTGAGGATTGAGGATTGAGGATTGAGGATTGAGGATTGAGGATTGAAGATTGAGTATTGAGGATTGAAGATTGCGGATTGAGGATTGAGGATTGAGGATTGAGGATTGAGGATTGAGGATTGAGGATTGAAGATTGAGGATTGAGGATTGAGGATTAAAGGTTGAGCATTGAGGATTGAAGCTTGAGGATTGATGATTGAGGATTGAGGATTGAGGATTGAGGATTGAGGATTGAGTATTGAAGATTGAGGATTGATGATTGAGGATGGAGGATTGAGGACTGAGGATTGAGTATTGGGGATTGAGGATTGAAGATTGAGGATTTGTTGTTGAGGATTGAAGAATGAGGATTGAGGATTGAGGATTGAGGATTGAGGATTGAAGATTGAGTATTGAGGATTGAAGATTGAGGATTGAGGATTGGGGATTGAGGATTGAGGATTGAGGATTGAGGATTGAGGATTGACAACTGATTGTTGAGGACTGAGGGCTGAAGATTGAGGATTCAGGTTTCAGGATTCAGAATTGAGGTTTGAGGACTGAGGATTGAGGATTGAGGATTGAAGATTGAATATTGATGATCGAAGATTGAGGATTGAGGATTGAGGGTTGTGTATTGGGGACGAGGACTGAGGGTTGAGTATTGATGTTTGAGGTCTGAGGATTGAGGATTGAGGATTGAGAATAGAGGATTGAGGATTGAGGAATGAAGATTGAGGATTTGGTGTTGAGGATTGAAGAATGAGGATTGAGGATTGAGGATTGAGGATTGAGGATTGAGGATTGAAGATTGAGTATTGAGGATTGAAGATTGAGGATTGAGGATTGAGGATTGAGGATTGAGGATTGAGGATTGAAGATTGAGTATTGATGATTGAAGATTGAGGATTGAGGATTGATGACTGAGTATTGAGGATTGAAGATTGATGATTCAGGATTGAGGATTGAGGATTGAGGAATGAGGATTGAGGATTGAGGGTTGTGGATTGGTGACCAGGACTGAGGGTTGAATATTGATGTCTGAGGTCTGAGGATTGAGGATTGAGGATTGAGAATAGATGATTGAGGATTGAGGATTGAGTATTGAGGATTGAAGATTGAGGATTGTGGATTGAGGATTGAGGATTGAGTATTGAAGATTGAGGATTGGGGATTGAGGATTGACGATTGAGGATTGAGTATTGAGGATTGAGAATTGAGGATTGAGGATTGAAGATTGAGTATTGAGGATTGAAGATTGAGGATTGAGGATTGAGGATTGATGATTGAGTATTGAGGATTGAAGATTGAGGATTGAGGATTGAGGATTGAGGATTGAGGATTGAGGATTGAGGATTGAAAATTGAGGACTGGGGACTGAGTGTTGAGGGTTGAGTGATGAGAATTGGAGTTTGTGGATAGAGATTTAAAGATTGCAGATTGAGTATTGAGTACTGAAAACTGTGCATTGATGATATTCTATTGAGGATTGAGAATTGACAACTGATTGTTGAGGACTGAGGTCTGAAGATTGAGGATTCAGGATTGAGGATCCAGGATTGAGGTTTGAGGACTGAGGATTGAGGATAGAGGATTGAGGATTGAGGATTGAGGATTGAGCATTGAGGACTGTGGATTGAAGATTGAGGATTGGGTTTTGCGGATTGAACATTGAGGATTGAGGATTGAGGATTGAGGACTGAAGATTGAGTATTGATGATTGAAGATTGATGATTGAGGATTGAGGGTTATGGATTGAGGACGAGGACTGAGGGTTGAGTACTGATGTCTGAGGTCTGAGGATTGAGGATTGAGGATTGAGAATTGAGGATTGAGGATTGAGGATTGAAGATTGAGGATTGGGTATTGAGGATTGAAGAATGAGCATTGAGGATTGTGGATTGAGGATTGAGGATTGAGGATTGAGGATTGAGGATTGACGATTGAAGATTGAGGATTGGGGACTGAGAGTTGATGTTTGAGTATGAGAATTGATGTTTGTGGATAGAGATATGAAGATTGCAGATTGAGTATTGCGTATGGAAAACTCTGAACTGAGGATACTCTAGAGAGGATTGAGGATTGACATCTGATTGTTGAGGACTGAGGGCTGAAGATTGAGGATTCAGGATTGAGGATTCAGGACTGTGGTTTGAGGACTGTGGATTGAGGATTGGGGATTGGGGATTGAGGATTGAAGATTGAGGATTTGTTGTTGAGGATTGAAGAATGAGGATTGAGGATTGAGGATTGAGGATTGAGGATTGAAGATTGAGTATTGAGGATTGAAGATTGAGGATGGAGGATTGAGGACTGAGGATTGAGTATTGGGGATTGAGGATTGAAGATTGAGGATTTGTTGTTGAGGATTGAAGAATGAGGATTGAGGATTGAGGATTGAGGATTGAGGATTGAAGATTGAGTATTGAGGATTGAAGATTGAGGATTGAGGATTGGGGATTGAGGATTGAGGATTGAGGATTGAGGATTGAGGATTGACAACTGATTGTTGAGGACTGAGGGCTGAAGATTGAGGATTCAGGATTGAGGATTCAGAATTGAGGTTTGAGGACTGAGGATTGAGGATTGAGGATTGAAGATTGAATATTGATGATCGAAGATTGAGGATTGAGGATTGAGGGTTGTGTATTGGGGACGAGGATTGAAGATTGAATATTGATGATCGAAGATTGAGGATTGAGGATTGAGGGTTGTGTATTGGGGACGAGGACTGAGGGTTGAGTATTGATGTTTGAGGTCTGAGGATTGAGGATTGAGGATTGAGAATAGAGGATTGAGGATTGAGGAATGAAGATTGAGGATTTGGTGTTGAGGATTGAAGAATGAGGATTGAGGATTGAGGATTGAGGATTGAGGACTGAGGATTGAAGATTGAGTATTGAGGATTGAAGATTGAGGATTGAGGATTGAGGATAGAGGATTGAGGATTAAGGATTGAGGATTGAAGATTGAGTATTGATGATTGGAGAATGAGGATAGAGGATTGATGACTGAGTATTGAGGATTGAAGATTGAGGATTCAGGATTGAGGATTGAGGATTGAGGAATGAGGATTGAGGATTGAGGGTTGTGGATTGGGGACCAGGACTGAGGGTTGAAGATTGATGTCTGAGGTCTGAGGATTGAGGATTGAGGATTGAGAATAGATGATTGAGGATTGAGGATTGAGTATTGAGGATTGAAGATTGAGGATTGTGGATTGAGGATTGAGGATTGAGTATTGAAGATTGAAGATTGGGGATTGAGGATTGACGATTGAGGATTGAGTATTGAGGATTGAGAATTGAGGATTGAGGATTGAAGATTGAGTATTGAGGATTGAAGATTGAGGATTGAGGATTGAGGATTGAGGATTGAGGATTGAGGATTGAGGATTGAGGATTGATGTTTGAGGTCTGAGGATTGAGGATAGAGGATTGATAATTGAGGATTGAGGATTGAGGATTGAGGATTGAGGATTGAGGATTCAGGATTGAGGATTCAGAATTGAGGATTCAGGATTGTGGTTCGATGACAGAGGATTGAGGCTTGAGGATTGAGGATTGAGGATTGAGGATTGAGGATTGAGGATTTAAGATTGAGGATTGGGTATTGAGGATTGAACATTGAGGATTGAGGATTGAGGATTGAGGATTGAGGACTGAAGATTGAATATTGATGATTGAAGATTGAGGATTGGGGTTTGAGGGATGTGGATTGGGGACCAGGACTGAGGGTTGAATATTGACGTTTGAGGTCTGAGGATTGAGGATAGAGGATTGAGAATTGAGGATTGAGGATTGAGGATTGAAGATTGAGGATTGGGTATTGAGGATTGAAGAATGAGGATTGAGGATTGAGGATTGAGGCCTGAGGATTGAGAATTGAGAACTGAGGATGAGGACTGAGGGCTGAGGGTTGAGGTTTGAGGAATGAGGATTGAGGATTGAGGATTGAGGACTGAATATTGAAGATTGAGGATTGATGATTGAGGATTGAGTATTGAGGATTGAGGATTGAGTATTGGGTATTGCGGATTGAACATTGAGGATTGAGGATTGAGGATTGAGGATTGAGGATTGTGGATTGAGGATTGAGGGTTGAGTTTTGAAGATTGAGGATTGGGGATTGAGGATTGAGGATTGGGGATTGAGGATTGAGGATTGACGATTGAAGATTGAGGATTGGGGACTGAGAGTTGATGTTTGAGTGATGAGAATTGATGTTTGTGGATAGAGATATGAAGATTGCAGATTGAGAATTGCGTATCGAAAACTCTGAACTGAGGATACTCTAGTGAGGATTGAGGATTGACAACTGATTGTTGAGGACTGAGGGCTGAAGATTGAGGATTCAGGATTGAGGATTCAGGACTGTGGTTTGAGGACTGTGGATTGAGGATTGGGGATTGGGGATTGAGGATTGAGGATCGAGGATTGAAGATTGAAGATTGGGTATTGAGGATTGAACATTGAGGATTGAGGATTGAGGATTGAGGATTGAGGATTGAGGATTGAAGAATGAATATTGATGATTGAAGGTTGAGGATTGAGGATTGACGGTTGTTGATTCAGGACGAGGACTGAGGGTTGAGTATTGATGTTTGAGGTCTGAGGATGGAGGATAGAGGATTGAGAATTGAGGATTGAGGATTGAGGATTGAAGATTGAGGATTGGGTATTGAGGTTTGAAGAATGAGGACTGAGGATTGAGGATTGAGGATTGAGGATTGAAGATCGAGTATTGAGGATTGAAGATTGAGGATTGAGTATTGAGGATTGAGGATTGAGGATTGAGGATTGAGGATTGAGGATTGAGGATTGAGGATTGAAGATTGACTATTGAGGATTGAAGACTGAGGATTGAGGATTGAGGATTGAGGATTGAGGATTGAGGATTGAGGATTGAGGATTGAGGATTGAGGATTGAGGATTGAGGATTGAGGATTGAAGATTGAGTATTGAGGATTGAAGATTGCGGATTGAGGATTGAGGATTGAGGATTGAGGATTGAGGATTGAGGATTGTGGATTGAAGATTGAGGATTGAGGATTGAGGATTAAAGGTTGAGCAGTGAGGATTGAAGATTGAGGATTGATGATTGAGGATTGAGGATTGAGGATTGAGGATTGAGGATTGAGTATTGAAGAGTGAGGATTGATGATTGAGGATGGAGGATTGATGACTGAGGATTGAGTATTGGGGATTGAGGATTGAAGATTGAGGATTTGTTGTTGAGGATTGAAGAATGAGGATTGATGATTGAGGATTGAGGATTGAGGATTGAAGATTGAGTATTGGGGATTGAAGATTGAGGATAGAGGATTGGGGATTGAGGATTGAGGATTGAGGATTGAGGATTGAGGATTGAGGATTGAGGTTTGAGAGTTGAAGATTGAGTATTGAGGATTGAAGGTTCAGGATTGAGGATTGAGGATTGAGGATTGAGGATTGACGATTGAAGATTGAGGATTGGGTATTGAGGATTGAAGAATGAGGACTGAGGATTGAGGATTGTGGATTGAGGATTGAAGATTGAGTATTGAGGATTGAAGATTGAGGATTGAGGATTGAGGATTGAGGATTGAGGATTGAGGATTGAGGATTGAGGACTGAGGATTGAAGATTGAGGATTGAGGATTGAGGACTGAGGATTGAAGATTGAGGATTGAGGATTGAGGATTAAAGGTTGAGCATTGAGGATTGAAGATTGAGGATTGATGATTGAGGATTGAGGATTGAGGATCGAGGATTGAGGACTGAATATTGAAGATTGAGGATTGATGATTGAGGATTGGGTATTGAGGATTGAGGATTGAGTATTGGGGTTTGCGGATTGAACATTGAGGATTGAGGATTGAGGATTGAGGATTGAGGATTGTGGATTGAGGTTTGAGGGTTGAGTATTGAAGATTGAGTATTGGGGATTGAGGATTGAGGATTGAGGATTGAGGATTGAGGATTGAGGATTGAGGATTGAGGATTGAGGATTGAGGATTGAGGATTGAAGATTGACTATTGAGGATTGAAGACTGAGGATTGAGGATTGAGGATTGAGGATTGAGGATTGAGGATTGAGGATTGAGGATTGAGGATTGAGGATTGAGGATTGAGGATTGAAGATTGAGTATTGAGGATGGAGGATTGAGGACTGAGGATTGAGTATTGGGGATTGAGGATTGAAGATTGAGGATTTGTTGTTGAGGATTGAAGAATGAGGATTGAGGATTGAGGATTGAGGATTGAGGATTGAAGATTGAGTATTGAGGATTGAAGATTGAGGATTGAGGATTGGGGATTGAGGATTGAGGATTGAGGATTGAGGATTGAGGATTGACAACTGATTGTTGAGGACTGAGGGCTGAAGATTGAGGATTCAGGATTCAGGATTCAGAATTGAGGTTTGAGGACTGAGGATTGAGGATTGAGGATTGAAGATTGAATATTGATGATCGAAGATTGAGGATTGAGGATTGAGGGTTGTGTATTGGGGACGAGGACTGAGGGTTGAGTATTGATGTTTGAGGTCTGAGGATTGAGGATTGAGGATTGAGAATAGAGGATTGAGGATTGAGGAATGAAGATTGAGGATTTGGTGTTGAGGATTGAAGAATGAGGATTGAGGATTGAGGATTGAGGATTGAGGATTGAGGATTGAAGATTGAGTATTGAGGATTGAAGATTGAGGATTGAGGATTGAGGATTGAGGATTGAGGATTGAGGATTGAGGATTGAAGATTGAGTATTGATGATTGAAGATTGAGGATTGAGGATTGATGACTGAGTATTGAGGATTGAAGATTGAGGATTCAGGATTGAGGATTGAGGATTGAGGAATGAGGATTGAGGATTGAGGGTTGTGGATTGGTGACCAGGGCTGAGGGTTGAATATTGATGTCTGAGGTCTGAGGATTGAGGATTGAGGATTGAGAATAGATGATTGACGATTGAGGATTGAGTATTGAGGATTGAAGATTGAGGATTGTGGATTGAGGATTGAGGATTGAGTATTGAAGATTGAGGATTGGGGATTGAGGATTGACGATTGAGGATTGAGTATTGAGGATTGAGAATTGAGGATTGAGGATTGAAGATTGAGTATTGAGGATTGAAGATTGAGGATTGAGGATTGAGGATTGATGATTGAGTATTGAGGATTGAAGATTGAGGATTGAGGATTGAGGATTGAGGATTGAGGATTGAGGATTGAGGATTGAAAATTGAGGACTGGGGACTGAGTGTTGAGGGTTGAGTGATGAGAATTGGTGTTTGTGGATAGAGATTTAAAGATTGCAGATTGAGTATTGAGTATTGAAAACTGTGCATTGATGATATTCTATTGAGGATTGAGAATTGACAACTGATTGTTGAGGACTGAGGTCTGAAGATTGAGGATTCAGGATTGAGGATCCAGGATTGAGGTTTGAGGACTGAGGATTGAGGATAGAGGATTGAGGATTGAGGATTGAGGATTGAGCATTGAGGACTGTGGATTGAAGATTGAGGATTGGGTTTTGCGGATTGAACATTGAGGATTGAGGATTGAGGATTGAGGACTGAAGATTGAGTATTGATGATTGAAGATTGATGATTGAGGATTGAGGGTTATGGATTGAGGACGAGGACTGAGGGTTGAGTACTGATGTCTGAGTTCTGAGGATTGAGGATTGAGGATTGAGAATTGAGGATTGAGGATTGAGGATTGAAGATTGAGGATTGGGTATTGAGGATTGAAGAATGAGCATTGAGGATTGTGGATTGAGGATTGAGGATTGAGGATTGAGGATTGAGGATTGACGATTGAAGATTGAGGATTGGGGACTGAGAGTTGATGTTTGAGTGATGAGAATTGATGTTTGTGGATAGAGATATGAAGATTGCAGATTGAGTATTGCGTATGGAAAACTCTGAACTGAGGATACTCTAGTGAGGATTGAGGATTGACATCTGATTGTTGAGGACTGAGGGCTGAAGATTGAGGATTCAGGATTGAGGATTCAGGACTGTGGTTTGAGGACTGTGGATTGAGGATTGGGGATTGGGGATTGATGATTGAAGATTGAGGATTTGTTGTTGAGGATTGAAGAATGAGGATTGAGGATTGGGGATTGAGGATTGAGGATTGAAGATTGAGTATTGAGGATTGAAGATTGAGGATGGAGGATTGAGGACTGAGGATTGAGTATTGGGGATTGAGGATTGAAGATTGAGGATTTGTTGTTGAGGATTGAAGAATGAGGATTGAGGATTGAGGATTGAGGATTGAGGATTGAAGATTGAGTATTGAGGATTGAAGATTGAGGATTGAGGGTTGGGGATTGAGGATTGAGGATTGAGGATTGAGGATTGAGGATTGACAACTGATTGTTGAGGACTGAGGGCTGAAGATTGAGGATTCAGGATTGAGGATTCAGAATTGAGGTTTGAGGACTGAGGATTGAGGATTGAGGATTGAAGATTGAATATTGATGATCGAAGATTGAGGATTGAGGATTGAGGGTTGTGTATTGGGGACGAGGATTGAAGATTGAATATTGATGATCGAAGATTGAGGATTGAGGATTGAGGGTTGTGTATTGGGGACGAGGACTGAGGGTTGAGTATTGATGTTTGAGGTCTGAGGATTGAGGATTGAGGATTGAGAATAGAGGATTGAGGATTGAGGAATGAAGATTGAGGATTTGGTGTTGAGGATTGAAGAATGAAGATTGAGGATTGAGGATTGAGGATTGAGGACTGAGGATTGAAGATTGAGTATTGAGGATTGAAGATTGAGGATTGAGGATTGAGGATAGAGGATTGAGGATTAAGGATTGAGGATTGAAGATTGAGTATTGATGATTGGAGAATGAGGATAGAGGATTGATGACTGAGTATTGAGGATTGAAGATTGAGGATTCAGGATTGAGGATTGAGGATTGAGGAATGAGGATTGAGGATTGAGGGTTGTGGATTGGGGACCAGGACTGAGGGTTGAAGATTGATGTCTGAGGTCTGAGGATTGAGGATTGAGGATTGAGAATAGATGATTGAGGATTGAGGATTGAGTATTGAGGATTGAAGATTGAGGACTGTGGATTGAGGATTGAGGATTGAGTATTGAAGATTGAAGATTGGGGATTGAGGATTGACGATTGAGGATTGAGTATTGAGGATTGAGAATTGAGGATTGAGGATTGAAGATTGAGTATTGAGGATTGAAGATTGAGGATTGAGGATTGACGATTGAGGATTGAGGATTGAGGATTGAGGATTGAGGATTGATGTTTGAGGTCTGAGGATTGAGGATAGAGGATTGATAATTGAGGATTGAGGATTGAGGATTGAGGATTGAGGATTGAGGATTCAGGATTGAGGATTCAGAATTGAGGATTCAGGATTGTGGTTCGATGACAGAGGATTGAGGCTTGAGGATTGAGGATTGAGGATTGAGGATTGAGGATTGAGGATTTAAGATTGAGGATTGGGTATTGAGGATTGAACATTGAGGATTGAGGATTGAGGATTGAGGATTGAGGACTGAAGATTGAATATTGATGATTGAAGATTGAGGATTGGGGTTTGAGGGATGTGGATTGGGGACCAGGACTGAGGGTCGAATATTGACGTTTGAGGTCTGAGGATTGAGGATTGAGGATTGAGAATTGAGGATTGAGGATTGAGGATTGAAGATTGAGGATTGGGTATTGAGGATTGAAGAATGAGGATTGAGGATTGAGGATTGAGGCCTGAGGATTGAGAATTGAGAACTGAGGATGAGGACTGAGGGCTGAGGGTTGAGGTTTGAGGAATGAGGATTGGGGGTTGAGGATTGAGGATTGAGTATTAAAGGTTGAGCATTGAGGATTGAAGATTGAGGATTGATGATTGAGGATTGAGGATTGAGGATTGAGGATTGAGGACTGAATATTGAAGATTGAGGATTGATGATTGAGGATTGAGTATTGAGGATTGAGGATTGAGTATTGGGGATTGCGGATTGAACATTGAGGATTGTGGATTGAGGATTGAGGATTGAGGATTGTGGATTGAGGATTGAGGGTTGAGTTTTGAAGATTGAGGATTGGGGATTGAGGATTGAGGATTGAGGATTGAGGATTGAGGATTGACGATTGAAGATTGAGGATTCGGGACTGAGAGTTGATGTTTGAGTGATCAGAATTGATGTTTGTGGATAGAGATATGAAGATTGCAGATTGAGAATTGCGTATCGAAAACTCTGAACTGAGGATACTCTAGTGAGGATTGAGGATTGACAACTGATTGTTGAGGACTGAGGGCTGAAGATTGAGGATTCAGGATTGAGGATTCAGGACTGTGGTTTGAGGACTGTGGATTGAGGATTGGGGATTGGGGATTGAGGATTGAGGATCGAGGATTGAAGATTGAAGATTGGGTATTGAGGATTGAACATTGAGGATTGAGGATTGAGGATTGAGGATTGAGGATTGAGGATTGAAGAATGAATATTGATGATTGAAGGTTGAGGATTGAGGATTGACGGTTGTTGATTCAGGACGAGGACTGAGGGTTGAGTATTGATGTTTGAGGTCTGAGGATGGAGGATAGAGGATTGAGAATTGAGGATTGAGGATTGAGGATTGAAGATTGAGGATTGGGTATTGAGGTTTGAAGAATGAGGACTGAGGATTGAGGATTGAGGATTGAGGATTGAAGATCGAGTATTGAGGATTGAAGATTGAGGATTGAGTATTGAGGATTGAGGATTGAGGATTGAGGATTGAGGATTGAGGATTGAGGATTGAGGATTGAAGATTGACTATTGAGGATTGAATACTGAGGATTGAGGATTGAGGATTGAGGATTGAGGATTGAGGATTGAGGATTGAGGATTGAGGATTGAGGATTGAGGATTGAGGATTGAGGATTGAAGATTGAGTATTGAGGATTGAAGATTGCGGATTGAGGATTAAGGATTGAGGATTGAGGATTGAGGATTGAGGATTGTGGATTGAAGATTGAGGATTGAGGATTGAGGATTAAAGGTTGAGCAGTGAGGATCGAAGATTGAGGATTGATGATTGAGGATTGAGGATTGAGGATTGAGGATTGAGGATTGAGTATTGAAGAGTGAGGATTGATGATTGAGGATGGAGGATTGATGACTGAGGATTGAGTATTGGGGATTGAGGATTGAAGATTGAGGATTTGTTGTTGAGGATTGAAGAATGAGGATTGATGATTGAGGATTGAGGATTGAGGATTGAAGATTGAGTATTGGGGATTGAAGATTGAGGATAGAGGATTGGGGATTGAGGATTGAGGATTGAGGATTGAGGATTGAGGATTGAGGATTGAGGTTTGAGAGTTGAAGATTGAGTATTGAGGATTGAAGGTTCAGGATTGAGGATTGAGGATTGAGGATTGAGGATTGACGATTGAAGATTGAGGATTGGGTATTGAGGATTGAAGAATGAGGACTGAGGATTGAGGATTGTGGATTGAGGATTGAAGATTGAGTATTGAGGATTGAAGATTGAGGATTGAGGATTGAGGATTGAGGATTGAGGATTGAGGATTGAGGATTGAGGACTGAGGATTGAAGATTGAGGATTGAGGATTGAGGACTGAGGATTGAAGATTGAGGATTGAGGATTGAGGATTAAAGGTTGAGCATTGAGGATTGAAGATTGAGGATTGATGATTGAGGATTGAGGATTGAGGATCGAGGATTGAGGACTGAATATTGAAGATTGAGGATTGATGATTGCGGATTGAGTATTGAGGATTGAGGATTGAGTATTGGGGTTTGCGGATTGAACATTGAGGATTGAGGATTGAGGATTGAGGATTGAGGATTGTGGATTGAGGTTTGAGGGTTGAGTATTGAAGATTGAGTATTGGGGATTGAGGATTGAGGATTGAGGATTGAGGATTGAGGATTGACGATTGAAGATTGAGGATTGGGGACTGAGAGTTGATGTTTGAGTGATGAGAATTGATGTTTGTGGATAGAGATATGAAGATTGCAGATTGAGTATTGCGTATGGAAAACTCTGAACTGAGGATACTCTAGTGAGGATTGAGGATTGACAACTGATTGTTGAGGACTGAGGGCTGAAGATTGAGGACTCAGGATTGAGGATTCAGGACTGTGGTTTGAGGACTGTGGATTGAGGATTGGGGATTGGGGATTGAGGATTGAAGATTGAGAATTTGTTGTTGAGGATTGAAGAATGAGGATTGAGGATTGAGGATTGAGGATTGAGGATTGAAGATTGAGTATTGAGGATTGAAGACTGAGGATGGAGGATTGAGGACTGAGGATTGAGTATTGGGGATTGAGGATTGAAGATTGAGGATTTGTTGTTGAGGATTGAAGAATGAGGATTGAGGATTGAGGATTGAGGATTGAGGATTGAAGATTGAGTATTGAGGATTGAAGATTGAGGATTGAGGATTGGGGATTGAGGATTGAGGATTGAGGATTGAGGATTGACAACTGATTGTTGAGGACTGAGGGCTGAAGATTGAGGATTCAGGATTGAGGATTCAGAATTGAGGTTTGAGGACTGAGGATTGAGGATTGAGGATTGAAGATTGAATATTGATGATCGAAGATTGAGGATTGAGGATTGAGGGTTGTGTATTGGGGACGAGGATTGAAGATTGAATATTGATGATCGAAGATTGAGGATTGAGGATTGAGGGTTGTGTATTGGGGACGAGGACTGAGGGTTGAGTATTGATGTTTGAGGTCTGAGGATTGAGGATTGAGGATTGAGAATAGAGGATTGAGGATTGAGGAATGAAGATTGAGGATTTGGTGTTGAGGATTGAAGAATGAGGATTGAGGATTGAGGATTGAGGATTGAGGATTGAGGATTGAAGATTGAGTATTGAGGATTGAGGATTGAGGATTGAGGATTGAGGATTGAGGATTGAGGATTGAGGATTGAGGATTGAAGATTGAGTATTGATGATTGAAGAATGAGGATTGAGGATTGATGACTGAGTATTGAGGATTGAAGATTGAGGATTCAGGATTGAGGATTGAGGATTGAGGAATGAGGATTGAGGATTGAGGGTTGTGGATTGGGGACCAGGACTGAGGGTTGAAGATTGATGTCTGAGGTCTGAGGATTGAGGATTGAGGATTGAGAATAGATGATTGAGGATTGAGGATTGAGTATTGAGGATCGAAGATTGAGGATTGTGGATTGAGGATTGAGGATTGAGTATTGAAGATTGAAGATTGGGGATTGAGGATTGACGATTGAGGATTGAGTATTGAGGATTGAGGATTGAGGATTGATGTTTGAGGTCTGAGGATTGAGGATAGAGGATTGATAATTGAGTATTGAAGATTGAAGATTGGGGATTGAGGATTGACGATTGAGGATTGAGTATTGAGGATTGAGAATTGAGGATTGAGGATTGAAGATTGAGTATTGAGGATTGAAGATTGAGGATTGAGGATTGAGGATAGAGGATTGAGGATTGAGGATTGAGGATTGAGGATTGATGTTTGAGGTCTGAGGATTGAGGACAGAGGATTGATAATTGAGGATTGAGGATTGAGGATCGAAGATTGAGGATTGTGGATTGAGGATTGAGGATTGAGTATTGAAGATTGAAGATTGGGGATTGAGGATTGACGATTGAGGATTGAGTATTGAGGATTGAGAATTGAGGATTGAGGATTGAAGATTGAGTATTGAGGATTGAAGATTGAGGATTGAGGATTGAGGATAGAGGATTGAGGATTGAGGATTGAGGATTGAGGATTGATGTTTGAGGTCTGAGGATTGAGGATAGAGGATTGATAATTGAGGATTGAGGATTGAGGATTGAGGATTGAGGATTGAGGATTCAGGATTGAGGATTCAGAATTGAGGATTCAGGATTGTGGTTCGATGACAGAGGATTGAGGCTTGAGGATTGAGGATTGAGGATTGAGGATTGAGGATTGAACATTGAGGATTGAGGATTTAAGATTGAGGATTGGGTATTGAGGATTGAACATTGAGGATTGAGGATTGAGGATTGAGGATTGAGGACTGAAGATTGAATATTGATGATTGAAGATTGAGGATTGGGGTTTGAGGGATGTGGATTGGGGACCAGGACTGAGGGTTGAATATTGACGTTTGAGGTCTGAGGATTGAGGATTGAGGATTGAGGATTGAGTATTGGGGATTGCGGATTGAACATTGAGGATTGAGGATTGAGTATTGAGGACGGAAGATTGAATATTGATGATTGAAGATTGATGATTGAGGATTGAGAGTCGTGGATTGAGGACGAGGACTGAGGGTTGAGTATTGATGTCTGAGGTCTGAGGATTGAGGATTGAGGATTGAGAATTGAGGATTGAGGATTGAGGACTGAAGATTGAGGATTGGGTATTGAGGATTGAAGAATGAGGATTGAGGATTGACGATTGAAGATTGAGGATTGCGGACTGAGAGTTGATGGTTGAGTGATGAGGATTGATGTTTGTGGATAGAGATATGAAGATTGCAGATTGAGTATTGCGTATGGAAAACTCTGATCTGAGTATACTCTAGTGAGGATTGAGGATTGACAACTGAGTGTTGAGGACTGAGGGCTGAAGATTGAGGATTCAGGATTGAGGATTCAGGACTGTGGTTTGAGGACTGTGGATTGAGGATTGAGGATTGGGAATTGAGGATTGAGGATCGAGGATTGAAGGTTGAGGATTGGGTATTGAGGATTGAAGAATGAGGACTGTGGATTGAGGATTGAGGATTGAGGATTGAAGATTGAGTATTGAGGATTGAAGATTGAGGATTGAGGATTGAGGATTGAGGATTGAGGATTGAGGGTTGAGGATTGATGATTGAGGATTGAGGATTGAAGATTGAGTATTGAGGATTGAAGATTGAGGATTGAGGATTGACGATTGAGGATTGAGGATTGAGGACTGAGGATTGAGGATTGAGGATTGAGGATTGAGGATTGAGAATTGAGGATTGAGGATTGAAGATTGAGTATTGAGGATTGAAGATTGGGAATTGAGGATTGAGGATTGAGGATTGAAGATGAGGGCTGAGGGTTGAGGATTGAGGTTTGAGGACTGAGGATTGAGGATTGAGGATTGAGAGTTGAGGATTGATGGTGGAGGATTGAAGATTGAGGATTGGGTGTTGAGGATTGAAGAATGAGCATTGACGATTGAGGATTGAGGATTGAGGATTGAAGATTGAGGATTGAGGATTGAGGTTTGATGATTGAAGATTGAATATTGATGATTGAAGGTTGAGGATTGAGGATTGAGGGTTATGGATTCAGGACGAGGACTGAGGGTTGAGTATTGATGTTTGAGGTCTGAGGATTGAGGATAGAGGATTGAGAATTGAGGATTGAGGATTGAGGATTGAAGATTGAGGATTGGGTATTGAGGATTGAAGAATGAGGACTGAGGATTGAGGATTGAGGATTGAGGATTTAGTATTGAGGATTGAAGATTGAGGATTGAGGATTGAGGATTGAGGATTGAGGATTGAGGATTGAGGATTGAGGATTGATGTTTGAGGTCTGAGGATTGAGGATAGAGGATTGAGAATTGAGGATTGAGGATTGAGCATTGAGGATTGAGGATTGAGTATTCAGGATTGAGGATTCAGGATTCAGGATTCAGGATTGTGGTTCGAGGACAGAGGATTGAGGCTTGAGGATTGAGGATTGAGGATTGAGGATTGAGGATTGAGGATTGAGGATTTAAGATTGAGGATTGGGTATTGAGGATTGAACATTGAGGATTGAGGATTGAGGATTGAGGGTTGAGGACTGAAGATTGAATATTGATGATTGAAGATTGAGGATTGGGGATTGAGGGATGTGGATTGGGGACCAGGACTGAGGGTTGAATATTGACGTTTGAGGTCTGAGGATTGAGGATTGAGGATTGAGAATTGAGGATTGAGGATTGAGGATTGAAGATTGAGGATTGGGTATTGAGGATTGAAGAATGAGGATTGAGGATTGAGGATTGAGGCCTGAGGATTGAGAATTGAGAACTGAGGATGAGGACTGAGGGCTGAGGGTTGAGGTTTGAGGAATGAGGATTGGGGGTTGAGGATTGAGGATTGAGGATTGAGGATTGAGGATTGAGTACTGAAGATTGAGTATTGATGACTGAGGATTGAGGATTGAGGATTGTGTATTGAGGGTTGAGGATTGAGGATTGAAGATTGAGTATTGAGGATTGAAGATTGAGGATTGAGTATAGAGGATCGAGGATTGAGAATGAGGGCTGAGGGTTGAGGATTGAGGGTTGTGGATTCAGGACGAGGACTGAGGGCTGAGTATTGACGTTTGAGGCCTGAGGATTGAGGATAGAGGATTGAGAATTGAGGATTGAGGATTGGGGATTGAAGATTGAGGATTGGGTATTGAGGATTGAAGAATGAGAACTGAGGATTGAGGATTGAGGATTGAGGATTGAAGACTGAGTATTGAGGATTGACGATTGAGGATTGAGGATTGAGGATCGAGGATTGAGGATTGAGGATTGAAGATTGAGTATTGTGGATTGAAGATTGAGGATTGAGGATTGAGGATTGAGGATTGAGGATTGAGAATTGAAGATTGAGGATTGGGGACTGAGTGTTGAGGGTTGAGAGATGAGGATTGATGTTTGTGGATAGAGATTTGAAGATTGCAGATTGAGTATTGAGTATTGAAACCTGTGAATTGAGGATATTCTATTGAGGATTGAGGATTGACAACTGGTTGTTGAGGACTGAGGGCTGAAGATTGAGGATTCAGGGTTGAGGATTCAGAATTGAGGTTTGAGGACTGAGGATTGAGAATTGATGATTGAGGATTGAGGATTGAGGATTGAGGATTGAAGATTCAGTATTGAGGATTGAAGATTGAGAATTGAGGTTTGAGGATTGAGGATTGAGGATTGAGGATTCAGGATTGAGGATTCAGGATTGAGGATTCAGGATTGTGGTTCGAGGACGGAGGATTGAGGCATGAGGATTGAGGATTGAGGATTGAGGATTGAGGATTGAGGATTGAGGATTGAACATTGAGGATTGAGGATTGAGGGTTGAGGATTGAGAATTGAGGATTGAGGATTGAGGATTGAAGATTGAGGATTGGGTATTGAGGATTGAAGAATGAGGACTGTGGATTGAGGATTGAGGATTGTGGATTGAAGATTGAGTATTGAGGATTGAAGGTTGAGGATTGAGGATTGAGGATTGAGGATTGAGGATTGAGGATTGAGGATTGATGATTGAGGATTGAGGATTGAACATTGAGGACTGAGTGTTGAGTGTTGAGTGATGAGAATTGATGTTTGTGGATAGAGATTTGAAGATTGCAGATTGGTTGTTGAGTATTGAAAACTGTGAATTGAGGATATTCTATTGGGGATTGAGAATTGACAACTGATTCTTGAGGACTGCGGGCTGAAGATTGAGGATTCAGGATTGAGGATTCAGAATTGTGGTTTGAGGACTGAGGATTGAAGATTGAAGATTGAGTATTGGGGGTTGAGGATTGAGGATTGAGGATTGAGGATTGAGGATGAGGGCTGAGGGTTGAAGATTGAGGTCTGAGGACTCAGGACTGAGGATTGAGGATTGAGAATTGAGGATCGAGGATTGAGGATTGAAGATTGAGGATGGGGTATTGAGGATTGAAGAATGAGGATGGAGGATGGGCGATTGAGGATTGAGGATTGAAGATTGAGTATTGAGGATTGAAGATTGAGGATTGAGGATTGACGATTGAGGATTGAGGATTGAGGATTGAGGTTTGAGGATTGATGTTTGAGGTCTGAGGATTGAGGATAGAGGATTGAGAATTGAGGATTGAGGATTCAGGATTGAGGATTCAGGATTGAGGATTCAGGATTGAGGATACAGGATTGTGGTTCGAGGACAGAGGATTGAGGCTTGAGGATTGAGGATTGAGGATTGAGAATTGAGAACTGAGGGTGAGGACTGAGGGCTGACGGTTGAGGTTTGAGGAATGAGGACTAACGATTGAGGATTAAGGATTGAAGATTGAGTATTGAGGATTGAAGATTGTGGATTGAGGATTGAGGATTCATGATTGAGGATTGAAGATTGAGGATTGGGGACTGTGTGTTGAAGGCTGAGTGATGAGAATTGATGTTTGTGGATAGAGATTTGAAGATTGCAGATTGAGTATTGCGTATGGAAAACTCTGAACTGAGGATACTCTAGTGAGGATTGAGGATTGACAACTGATTGTTGAGGACTGAGTGCTGAAGATTGAGGATTCAGGACTGTTGTTTGAGGACTGTGGATTGAGGATTGAGGATTGGGGATTGAGGATTGAGGATCGAGGATTGAAGATTGAGGATTGAGGATTGAGGATTAATGACTGAGTATTGAGGATTGAAGATTGAGAATTGAGGATTGAGGATTGAACATTGAGGACTGAGTGTTGAGGGTTGAGTGATGAGAATTGATGTTTGTGGATAGAGATTTGAAGATTGCAGATTGGGTATTGAGTATTGAAAACTGTGAATTGAGGATATTCTATTGGGGATTGAGGATTGGCAACTGATTGTTGAGGACTGAGGGCTGAAGATTGAGGATTGAGAATTGAGGATTGAGGATTGAGGATTGAAGATTGAGAATTGGGTATTGAGGGTTGAAGAATGAGCATTGAGGATTGGGGATTGAGGATTGAGGATTGAGGATTGAGGATTGAGGATTGACAACTGATTGTTGAGGACTGAGGGCTGAAGATTGAGGATTCAGGATTGAGGATTCAGAATTGAGGTTTGAGGACTGAGGATTGAGGATTGAGGATTGAAGATTGAATATTGATGATCGAAGATTGAGGATTGAGGATTGAGGCTTGTGTATTGAGGATTGAGGATTGAAGATTGAGGATAGGGTATTGAGGATTGAAGAATGAGGGTGGAGGATGGGCGATTGAGGATTGAGGACTGAAGATTGAGTATTCAGGATTGGAGATTGACGATTGAGGATTGAGGATTGAGGATCGAGAATTGAGGATTGAGGATTGAAGATTGAGTATTGAGGATTGCAGATTGAGGATTGAGGATTGAGGATTGAGGATTGAAGATTGAGTATTGATGATTGAAGATTGAGGATTGAGGATTGATGACTGAGTATTGAGGATTGAAGATTGAGGATTCAGGATTGAGGATTGAGGATTGAGGAATGAGGATTGAGGATTAAGGGTTGTGGATTGGGGACCAGGACTGAGGGTTGGATATTGATGTTTGAGGTCTGAGGATTGAGGATTGAGGATTGAGAATAGATGATGGAGGATTGAGGATTGAAGATTGAGGATTGGGTATTGATGATTGAAGAATTAGGATTGAGGACTGAGGATTGAGGCCTGAGGATTGAGAATTGAGAACTGCGGGTGAGGACTGAGGGCTGAGGGTTGAGGTTTGAGGAATGAGGACTAACGATTGAGGATTGAGGATTGAAGATTGAGTATTGAGGATTGAAGATTGTGGATTGTGGATTGAGGATTCAGGATTGAGGATTGAGTATTGAGGATTGAGGATTGAGTATTGGGGATTGCGGATTGAATATTGAGGATTGAGGATTGAGGATTGAGGATTGAGGATTGTGGATTGAGGATTGAGGATTGAGTATTGAAGATTGAGGGTTGGGGATTGAGGATTGAGGATTGAGGATTGAGGATTGAGGATTGACGATTGAAGATTGAGAATTGGGGACTGAGAGTTGATGGTTGAGTGATGAGAATTGATGTTTGTGGATAGAGATATGAAGATTGCAGATTGAGTATTGCGTATGGAAAACTCTGAACTGAGGATACTCTAGTGAGGATTGAGGATTGACAACTGATTGTTGAGGACTGAGTGCTGAAGGTTGAGGATTCAGGACTGTTGTTTGAGGACTGTGGATTGAGGATTGAGGATTGGGGATTGAGGATTGAGAATCGAGGATTGAAGATTGAAGATTGGGTATTGAGGATTGAACATTGAGGATTGAGGATTGAGGATTGAGGATTGATGATTGAGGATTGAAGATTGAATATTGATGATTGAAGGTTGAGGATTGAGGTTTGAGGGTTGTGGATTCAGGACGAGGACTGAGGGTTGAGTATTGATGTTTTAGGTCTGAGGATTGAGGATAGAGGATTGAGAATTGAGGATTGAGGATTGAGGATTGAAGATTGAGGATTGGGTATTGAGGATTGAAGAATGAGGACTGAGCATTGAGGATTGAGGATTGAGGATTGAAGATTGAGTATTGAGGATTGAAGATTGAGGATTGAGGATTGAGGATTGAGGATTGAGGATTGAGGATTGAGGATTGAGGATTGAGGATTGAGGATTGAGGATTGAGGATTGAAGATTGAGTATTGAGCATTGAAGATTGAGGATTGAGGATTGAGGATTGAGGATTGAGGATTGAGGATTGAGGATTGAGGATTGAGGATTGAGGATTGAGTATTGAGGATTGAAGATTGAGTATTGAGGATTGAAGATTGAGGATTGAGGATTGAGGATTGAGGATTGAGGATTGAGGATTGAGGATTGAGGATTGAGGTTTGAAGGTTGAAGATTGAGGATTGAGGATTAAAGGTTGAGCATTGAGGATTGAAGGTTGAGGATTGATGATTGAGGATTGAGGATTGAGGATTGAGGATTGAGGATTGAGTATTGAAGATTGAGGATTGATGATTGAGGATGGAGGATTGGGGATTGAGGATTGAGTATTGGGTATTGAGGATTGAAGATTGAGGATTTGTTGTTGAGGATTGAAGAATGAGGATTGAGGATTGAGGATTGAGGATTGAGGATTGAGGGTTGGGGATTGAGGATTGAGGATTGAGGATTGAGGATTGAGGTTTGACAACTGATTGTTGAGGACTGAGGGCTGAAGATTGAGGATTCAGGATTGAGGATTCAGAATTGAGGTTTGAGGACTGAGGATTGAGGATTGAGGATTGAAGATTGGATATTGATGATCGAAGATTGAGGATTGAGGATTGAGGGTTTTGTATTGAGGAGAAGGACTGAGGGTTGGGTATTGATGTCTGAGGTCTGAGGATTGAGAAATGAGGATTGAGGATTGAGGACTGAAGATTGAGGATTGGGTATTGAGGATTGAAGAATGAGGATTGAGGATTGAGGATTGGGGATTGAGGATTGAGGATTGAGGATTGAGGATTCAGGATTGACGATTGAAGATTGAGGATTGGGGACTGAGAGTTGATGGTTGAGTGATGAGAATTGATGTTTGTGGATAGAGATATGAAGATTGCAGATTGAGTATTGCGTTTGGAAAACTCTGAACTGAGGATACTCTAGTGAGGATTGAGGATTGACAACTGATTGTTGAGGACTGAGTGCTGAAGATTGAGGATTCAGGATTGAGGATTCAGGACTGTGTTTTGAGGACTGTGGATTGAGGATTGAGGATTGGGGATTGAGGATTGAGGATCGAGGATTGAAGATTGAAGATTGGGTATTGAGGATTGAACATTGAGTATTGAGGATTGAGGATTGAGGATTGAGGATTGAGGATTGAAGATTGAATAATGATGATTGAAGGTTGAGGATTGAGGATTGAGGGTTGTGGATTCAGGACGAGGACTGAGGGTTGAGTATTGATGTTTGAGGTCTGAGGATTGAGGATAGAGGATTGAGAATTGAGGATTGAGGATTGAGGATTGAAGATTGAATATTGATGATTGAAGATTGATGATTGTGGATTGAGAGTTGTGAATTGAGAACGAGGACTGAGGGTTGAGTATTGATGTCTGAGGATTGAGGATTGAGGATTGAGGATTGAGGATCGAGGATTGAGGACTGAGGATTGAAGATTGAGGATTGAGGATTGAGGATTAAAGATTGAGCATTGAGGATTGAAGATTGAGGATTGATGATTGAGGATTGAGGATTGAGGATTGAGGATTGAGGACTGAATATTGAAGATTGAGGATTGATGATTGAGGATTGAGTATTGAGGATTGAGGATTGAGTATTGGGGATTGCGGATTGAACATTGAGGATTGAGGATTGAGGATTGAGGATTGAGGATTGTGGATTGAGGATTGAGGGTTGAGTATTGAAGATTGAGGATTGGGGATTGAGGATTGAGGATCGAGGATTGAGGATTGAGGATTGACGATTGAAGATTGAGGATTGGGGACTGAGAGTTGATGTTTGAGTGATGAGAATTGATGTTTGTAGATAGAGATATGAAGATTGCAGATTGAGTATTGCGTATGGAAAACTCTGAACTGAGGATACTCTAGTGAGGATTGAGGATTGACAACTGATTGTTGAGGACTGAGGGCTGAAGATTGAGGATTGAGAATTGAGGATTGAGGATTGAGGATTGAAGATTGAGAATTGGGTATTGAGGGTTGAAGAATGAGCATTGAGGATTGGGGATTGAGGATTGAGGATTGAGGATTGAGGATTGAGGATTGACAACTGATTGTTGAGGACTGAGGGCTGAAGATTGAGGATTCAGGATTGAGGATTCAGAATTGAGGTTTGAGGACTGAGGATTGAGGATTGAGGATTGAAGATTGAATATTGATGATCGAAGATTGAGGATTGAGGATTGAGGCTTGTGTATTGAGGATTGAGGATTGAAGATTGAGGATAGGGTATTGAGGATTGAAGAATGAGGGTGGAGGATGGGCGATTGAGGATTGAGGACTGAAGATTGAGTATTCAGGATTGGAGATTGACGATTGAGGATTGAGGATTGAGGATCGAGAATTGAGGATTGAGGATTGAAGATTGAGTATTGAGGATTGCAGATTGAGGATTGAGGATTGAGGATTGAGGATTGAAGATTGAGTATTGATGATTGAAGATTGAGGATTGAGGATTGATGACTGAGTATTGAGGATTGAAGATTGAGGATTCAGGATTGAGGATTGAGGATTGAGGAATGAGGATTGAGGATTAAGGGTTGTGGATTGGGGACCAGGACTGAGGGTTGGATATTGATGTTTGAGGTCTGAGGATTGAGGATTGAGGATTGAGAATAGATGATGGAGGATTGAGGATTGAAGATTGAGGATTGGGTATTGATGATTGAAGAATTAGGATTGAGGACTGAGGATTGAGGCCTGAGGATTGAGAATTGAGAACTGCGGGTGAGGACTGAGGGCTGAGGGTTGAGGTTTGAGGAATGAGGACTAACGATTGAGGATTGAGGATTGAAGATTGAGTATTGAGGATTGAAGATTGTGGATTGTGGATTGAGGATTCAGGATTGAGGATTGAGTATTGAGGATTGAGGATTGAGGATTGGGGATTGCGGATTGAATATTGAGGATTGAGGATTGAGGATTGAGGATTGAGGATTGTGGATTGAGGATTGAGGATTGAGTATTGAAGATTGAGGGTTGGGGATTGAGGATTGAGGATTGAGGATTGAGGATTGAGGATTGACGATTGAAGATTGAGAATTGGGGACTGAGAGTTGATGGTTGAGTGATGAGAATTGATGCTTGTGGATAGAGATATGAAGATTGCAGATTGAGTATTGCGTATGGAAAACTCTGAAGTGAGGATACTCTAGTGAGGATTGAGGATTGACAACTGATTGTTGAGGACTGAGTGCTGAAGGTTGAGGATTCAGGACTGTTGTTTGAGGACTGTGGATTGAGGATTGAGGATTGGGGATTGAGGATTGAGGATCGAGGATTGAAGATTGAAGATTGGGTATTGAGGATTGAACATTGAGGATTGAGGATTGAGGATTGAGGATTGATGATTGAGGATTGAAGATTGAATATTGATGATTGAAGGTTGAGGATTGAGGTTTGAGGGTTGTGGATTCAGGACGAGGACTGAGGGTTGAGTATTGATGTTTTAGGTCTGAGGATTGAGGATAGAGGATTGAGAATTGAGGATTGAGGATTGAGGATTGAAGATTGAGGATTGGGTATTGAGGATTGAAGAATGAGGACTGAGCATTGAGGATTGAGGATTGAGGATTGAAGATTGAGTATTGAGGATTGAAGATTGAGGATTGAGGATTGAGGATTGAGGATTGAGGATTGAGGATTGAGGATTGAGGATTGAGGATTGAGGATTGAGGATTGAGGATTGAAGATTGAGTATTGAGCATTGAAGATTGAGGATTGAGGATTGAGGATTGAGGATTGAGGATTGAGGATTGAGGATTGAGGATTGAGGATTGAGGATTGAGTATTGAGGATTGAAGATTGAGTATTGAGGATTGAAGATTGAGGATTGAGGATTGAGGATTGAGGATTGAGGATTGAGGATTGAGGATTGAGGATTGAGGTTTGAAGGTTGAAGATTGAGGATTGAGGATTAAAGGTTGAGCATTGAGGATTGAAGGTTGAGGATTGATGATTGAGGATTGAGGATTGAGGATTGAGGATTGAGGATTGAGTATTGAAGATTGAGGATTGATGATTGAGGATGGAGGATTGGGGATTGAGGATTGAGTATTGGGTATTGAGGATTGAAGATTGAGGATTTGTTGTTGAGGATTGAAGAATGAGGATTGAGGATTGAGGATTGAGGATTGAGGATTGAGGGTTGGGGATTGAGGATTGAGGATTGAGGATTGAGGATTGAGGTTTGACAACTGATTGTTGAGGACTGAGGGCTGAAGATTGAGGATTCAGGATTGAGGATTCAGAATTGAGGTTTGAGGACTGAGGATTGAGGATTGAGGATTGAAGATTGGATATTGATGATCGAAGATTGAGGATTGAGGATTGAGGGTTTTGTATTGAGGAGAAGGACTGAGGGTTGGGTATTGATGTCTGAGGTCTGAGGATTGAGAAATGAGGATTGAGGATTGAGGACTGAAGATTGAGGATTGGGTATTGAGGATTGAAGAATGAGGATTGAGGATTGAGGATTGGGGATTGAGGATTGAGGATTGAGGATTGAGGATTCAGGATTGACGATTGAAGATTGAGGATTGGGGACTGAGAGTTGATGGTTGAGTGATGAGAATTGATGTTTGTGGATAGAGATATGAAGATTGCAGATTGAGTATTGCGTTTGGAAAACTCTGAACTGAGGATACTCTAGTGAGGATTGAGGATTGACAACTGATTGTTGAGGACTGAGTGCTGAAGATTGAGGATTCAGGATTGAGGATTCAGGACTGTGTTTTGAGGACTGTGGATTGAGGATTGAGGATTGGGGATTGAGGATTGAGGATCGAGGATTGAAGATTGAAGATTGGGTATTGAGGATTGAACATTGAGTATTGAGGATTGAGGATTGAGGATTGAGGATTGAGGATTGAAGATTGAATAATGATGATTGAAGGTTGAGGATTGAGGATTGAGGGTTGTGGATTCAGGACGAGGACTGAGGGTTGAGTATTGATGTTTGAGGTCTGAGGATTGAGGATAGAGGATTGAGAATTGAGGATTGAGGATTGAGGATTGAAGATTGAATATTGATGATTGAAGATTGATGATTGTGGATTGAGAGTTGTGAATTGAGAACGAGGACTGAGGGTTGAGTATTGATGTCTGAGGATTGAGGATTGAGGATTGAGGATTGAGGATCGAGGATTGAGGACTGAGGATTGAAGATTGAGGATTGAGGATTGAGGATTAAAGATTGAGCATTGAGGATTGAAGATTGAGGATTGATGATTGAGGATTGAGGATTGAGGATTGAGGATTGAGGACTGAATATTGAAGATTGAGGATTGATGATTGAGGATTGAGTATTGAGGATTGAGGATTGAGTATTGGGGATTGCGGATTGAACATTGAGGATTGAGGATTGAGGATTGAGGATTGAGGATTGTGGATTGAGAATTGAGGGTTGAGTATTGAAGATTGAGGATTGGGGATTGAGGATTGAGGATCGAGGATTGAGGATTGAGGATTGACGATTGAAGATTGAGGATTGGGGACTGAGAGTTGATGTTTGAGTGATGAGAATTGATGTTTGTAGATAGAGATATGAAGATTGCAGATTGAGTATTGCGTATGGAAAACTCTGAACTGAGGATACTCTAGTGAGGATTGAGGATTGACAACTGATTGTTGAGGACTGAGGGCTGAAGATTGAGGATTCAGGATTGAGGATTCAGGACTGTGGTTTGAGGACTTTGGATTGAGGATTGGGGATTGGGGATTGAGGATTGAGGATCGAGGATTGAAGATTGAAGATTGGGTATTGAGGATTGAACATTGAGGATTGAGGATTGAGGATTGAGGATTGAGGATTGAGGATTGAAGAATGAATATTGATGATTGAAGGTTGAGGATTGAGGATTGACGGTTGTGGATTCAGGACGAGGACTGAGGGTTGAGTATTGATGTTTGAGGTCTGAGGATTGTGGATAGAGGATTGAGAATTGAGGATTGAGGATTGAGGATTGAGGATTGAGGATTGAGGACTCAGGACTGAGCATTGAGGATTGAGAATTGAGGATTGAGGATTGAGGAATGAAGATTGAGGATAGGGTATTGAGGATTGAGGATTGAGGATTGAGGATTGAGGATTGAGGACTGAGGATTGAAGATTGACGATTGAGGATTGAGGATTAAAGGTTGAGCATTGAGGATTGAAGATTGAGGATTGATGATTGAGGATTGAGGATTGAGGATTGAGGATTGAGGACTGAATATTGAAGATTGAGGATTGATGATTGAGGATTGATTATTGAGGATTGAGGATTGAGTATTGGGGATTGCGGATTGAACATTGAGGATTGAGGATTGAGGATTGAGGATTGAGGATTGTGGATTGAGGATTGAGGATTGAGTATTGAAGATTGAGGATTGGGGATTGAGGATTGAGGATTGAGGATTGAGGATTGAGGATTGACGATTGAAGATTGAGGATTGGGGACTGAGAGTTGATGGTTGAGTGATGAGAATTGATGTTTGTTGATAGAGATATGAAGATTGCAGATTGAGTATTGCGTATGGAAAACTCTGAACTGAGGATACTCTAGTGAGGATTGAGGATTGACAACTGATTGTTGAGGACTGAGTGCTGAAGATTGAGGATTCAGGATTGAGGATTCAGGACTGTGTTTTGAGGACTGTGGATTGAGGATTTAGGATTGGGGATTGAGGATTGAGGATCGAGGATTGAAGATTGAAGATTGGGTATTGAGGATTGAACATTGAGGATTGAGGATTGAGGATTGAGGATTGAGGATTGAGGATTGAAGATTGATTAATGGTGATTGAAGGTTGAGGATTGGGGATTGAGGGATGTGGATTGGGGACCAGGACTGACGGTTGAATATTGACGTTTGAGGTCTGAGGATTGAGGATTGAGGATTGAGAATTGAGGATTGAGGATTGATGATTGAGGATTGAGTATTGAGGATTGAGGATTGAGTATTGGGGATTGCGGATTGAACATTGAGGATTGAGGATTGAGGATTGAGGATTGAGGATTGAGGATTGTGGATCGAGGATTGAGGATTGAGTATTGAAGATTGAGGATTGGGGATTGAGGATTGAGGATTGAGGATTGAGGATTGAGGATTGACGATTGAAGATTGAGGATTGGGGACTGAGAGTTGATGGTTGAGTGATGAGAATTGATATTTGTGGATAGAGATATGAAGATTGCAGATTGAGTATTGCGTTTGGAAAATTCTGAACTGAGGATACTCTAGTGAGGATTGAGGATTGACAACTGATTGTTGAGGACTGAGTGCTGAAGATTGAGGATTGAGGATTGAGGATTGAGGATTGAGGGTTGAGGACTGAGGATTGAAGATTGAGGATTGAGGATTGAGGATTAAAGTTTGAGCATTGAGGATTGAATGTTGAGGATTGATGATTGAGGATTGAGGATTGAGGATTGAGGATTGAGGACTGAATATTGAAGATTGAGGATTGATGATTGAGGATTGAGTATTGAGGATTGAGGATTGAGTATTGGGGATTGCGGATTGAACATTGAGGATTGAGGATTGAGGATTGAGGATTGAGGATTGTGGATTGAGGATTGAGGGTTGAGTATTGAAGATTGAGGATTGGGGATTGAGGATTGAGGATTGAGGATTGAGGATTGAGTATTGACGATTGAAGATTGAGGATTGGGGACTGAGAGTTGATGGTTGAGTGATGAGAATTGATGTTTGTGGATAGAGATATGAAGACTGCAGATTGAGTATTATGTATGGAAAACTCTGAACTGAGGATACTCTAGTGAGGATTGAGGATTGACAACTGATTGTTGAGGACTGAGGGCTGAAGATTGAGGATTCAGGATTGAGGATTCAGGACTGTGGTTTGAGGACTGTGGATTGAGGATTGGGGATTGGGGATTGAGGATTGAGGATCGAGGATTGAAGATTGAAGGTTGGGTATTGAGGATTGAACATTGAGGATTGAGGATTGAGGATTGAGGATTGAGGATTGAGGATTGAAGAATGAATATTGATGATTGAAGGTTGAGGATTGAGGATTGAGGGTTGTGGATTCAGGACGAGGACTGAGGGTTGAGTATTGATGTTTGAGGTCTGAGGATTGAGGATAGAGGATTGAGAATTGAGGATTGAGGATTGAGGATTGAGGATTGAGTATTGAAGATTGAGGATTGGGGATGGAGGATTGAGGATTGAGGATTGAGGATTGAGGATTGACGATTGAAGATTGAGGATTGGGGACTGAGAGTTGATGGTTGAGTGATGAGAATTGATGTTTGTGGATAGAGATATGAAGATTGCAGATTGAGTATTGCGTATGGAAAACTCTGAACTGAGGATACTCTAGTGAGGATTGAGGATTGACAACTGATTGTTGAGGACTGAGTGCTGAAGATTTAGGATTCAGGATTGAGGATTCAGGACTGTGTTTTGAGGACTGTGGATTGAGGATTGAGGATTGGGGATTGAGGATTGAGGATCGAGGATTGAAGATTGAAGATTGGGTATTGAGGATTGAACATTGAGGATAGAGGATTGAGGATTGAGGATTGAGGATTGAGGATTGAAGATTGATTAATGATGATTGAAGGTTGAGGATTGAGGATTGAGGGTTGTGGATTCAGGACGAGGACTGAGGGTTGAGTATTGATGTCTGAGGTCTGAGGATTGAGGATAGAGGATTGAGAATTGAGGATTGAGGATTGAGGATTGAAGATTGAATATTGATGATTGAAGATTGATGATTGAGGATTGAGAGTTGTGGATTGAGTACGAGGACTGAGGGTTGAGTATTGATGTCTGAGGTCTGAGGATTGAGGATTGAGGATTGAGAATTGAGGATTGAGGATTGAGGATTGAGGATTGACGATTGAAGATTGAGGACTGGGGACTGAGAGTTGATGGTTGAGTGATGAGAATTGATGTTTGTGGATAGAGATATGAAGATTGCAGATTGAGTATTCCGTATGGAAAACTCTGACCTGAGGATACTCTAGTGAGGATTGAGGATTGACAACTGATTGTTGAGGACTGAGTGCTGAAGATTGAGGATTCAGGATTGAGGATTCAGGACTGTGTTTTGAGGACTGTGGATTGAGGATTGAGGATTGGGGATTGAGGATTGAGGATCGAGGATTGAAGATTGAAGATTGGGTATTGAGGATTGAACATTGAGGATAGAGGATTGAGGATTGAGGATTGAGGATTGAGGATTGAAGATTGATTAATGATGATTGAAGGTTGAGGATTGAGGATTGAGGGTTGTGGATTCAGGACGAGGACTGAGGGTTGAGTATTGATGTTTGAGGTCGGAGGATTGAGGATAGAGGATTGAGAATTGAGGATTGAGGATTGAGGATTGAAGATTGAGGATTGGGTATTGAGGATTGAAGAATGAGGACTGAGGATTGAGGATTGAGGATTGAGGATTGAAGATTGAGTATTGAGGATTGAAGATTGAGGATTGAGGATTGAGGATTGAGGATTGAGGATTGAGGATTGAGGATTGAGGATTGAGGATTGAGGATTGAGGATTGAGGATTGAAGATTGAGTATTGAGCATTGAAGATTGAGGATTGAGGATTGAGGATTGAGGATTGAGGATTGAGGATTGAGGATTGAGGATTGAGGATTGAGGATTGAGTATTGAGGATTGAAGATTGAGTATTGAGGATTGAAGATTGAGGATTGAGGATTGAGGATTGAGGATTGAGGATTGAGGATTGAGGATTGAGGATTGAGGTTTGAAGGTTGAAGATTGAGGATTGAGGATTAAAGGTTGAGCATTGAGGATTGAAGGTTGAGGATTGATGATTGAGGATTGAGGATTGAGGATTGAGGATTGAGGATTGAGTACTGAAGATTGAGGATTGATGATTGAGGATGGAGGATTGGGGATTGAGGATTGAGTATTGGGTATTGAGGATTGAAGATTGAGGATTTGTTGTTGAGGATTGAAGAATGAGGATTGAGGATTGAGGATTGAGGATTGAGGATTGCAGGTTGAGTATTGAGGATTGAAGATTGAGGATTGAGGGTTGGGGATTGAGGATTGAGGATTGAGGATTGAGGATTGAGGTTTGACAACTGATTGTTGAGGACTGAGGGCTGAAGATTGAGGATTCAGGATTGAGGATTCAGAATTGAGGTTTGAGGACTGAGGATTGAGGATTGAGGATTGAGGATTGAAGATTGGATATTGATGATCGAAGATTGAGGATTGAGGATTGAGGGTTTTCTATTGAGGAGAAGGACTGAGGGTTGGGTATTGATGTCTGAGGTCTGAGGATTGAGAAATGAGGATTGAGGATTGAGGACTGAAGATTGAGGATTGGGTATTGAGGATTGAAGAATGAGGATTGAGGATTGAGGATTGGGGATTGAGGATTGAGGATTGAGGATTGAGGATTCAGGATTGACGATTGAAGATTGAGGATTGGGGACTGAGAGTTGATGGTTGAGTGATGAGAATTGATGTTTGTGGATAGAGATATGAAGATTGCAGATTGAGTATTGCGTTTGGAAAACTCTGAACTGAGGATACTCTAGTGAGGATTGAGGATTGACAACTGATTGTTGAGGACTGAGTGCTGCAGATTGAGGATTCAGGATTGAGGATTCAGGACTGTGTTTTGAGGACTGTGGATTGAGGATTGAGGATTGGGGATTGAGGATTGAGGATCGAGGATTGAAGATTGAAGATTGGGTATTGAGGATTGAACATTGAGTATTGAGGATTGAGGATTGAGGATTGAGGATTGAGGATTGAAGATTGAGTATTGAGGATTGAAGATTGAGGATTGAGGATTGAGGATTGAGGATTGAGGATTGAGGATTGAGGATTGAGGATCGAGGATTGAGGACTGAGGATTGAAGATTGAGGATTGAGGATTGAGGATTAAAGATTGAGCATTGAGGATTGAAGATTGAGGATTGATGATTGAGGATTGAGGATTGAGGATTGAGGATTGAGGACTGAATATTGAAGATTGAGGATTGATGATTGAGGATTGAGTATTGAGGATTGAGGATTGAGTATTGGGGATTGCGGATTGAACATTGAGGATTGAGGATTGAGGATTGAGGATTGAGGATTGTGGATTGAGGATTGAGGGTTGAGTATTGAAGATTGAGGATTGGGGATTGAGGATTGAGGATCGAGGATTGAGGATTGAGGATTGACGATTGAAGATTGAGGATTGGGGACTGAGAGTTGATGTTTGAGTGATGAGAATTGATGTTTGTAGATAGAGATATGAAGATTGCAGATTGAGTATTGCGTATGGAAAACTCTGAACTGAGGATACTCTAGTGAGGATTGAGGATTGACAACTGATTGTTGAGGACTGAGGGCTGAAGATTGAGGATTCAGGATTGAGGATTCAGGACTGTGGTTTGAGGACTTTGGATTGAGGATTGGGGATTGGGGATTGAGGATTGAGGATCGAGGATTGAAGATTGAAGATTGGGTATTGAGGATTGAACATTGAGGATTGAGGATTGAGGATTGAGGATTGAGGATTGAGGATTGAAGAATGAATATTGATGATTGAAGGTTGAGGATTGAGGATTGACGGTTGTGGATTCAGGACGAGGACTGAGGGTTGAGTATTGATGTTTGAGGTCTGAGGATTGTGGATAGAGGATTGAGAATTGAGGATTGAGGATTGAGGATTGAGGATTGAGGATTGAGGATTGAGGATTGAAGATTGAATATTGATGATTGAAGGTTGAGGATTGAGGATTGAGGATTGAGGATTGAGGATGAGGGCTGAGGGTTGAAGATTCAGGTTTGAGGACTCAGGACTGAGCATTGAGGATTGAGAATTGAGGATTGAGGATTGAGGAATGAAGATTGAGGATAGGGTATTGAGGATTGAGGATTGAGGATTGAGGATTGAGGATTGAGGACTGAGGATTGAAGATTGACGATTGAGGATTGAGGATTAAAGGTTGAGCATTGAGGATTGAAGATTGAGGATTGATGATTGAGGATTGAGGATTGAGGATTGAGGATTGAGGACTGAATATTGAAGATTGAGGATTGATGATTGAGGATTGATTATTGAGGATTGAGGATTGAGTATTGGGGATTGCGGATTGAACATTGAGGATTGAGGATTGAGGATTGAGGATTGAGGATTGTGGATTGAGGATTGAGGATTGAGTATTGAAGATTGAGGATTGGGGATTGAGGATTGAGGATTGAGGATTGAGGATTGAGGATTGACGATTGAAGATTGAGGATTGGGGACTGAGAGTTGATGGTTGAGTGATGAGAATTGATGTTTGTTGATAGAGATATGAAGATTGCAGATTGAGTATTGCGTATGGAAAACTCTGAACTGAGGATACTCTAGTGAGGATTGAGGATTGACAACTGATTGTTGAGGACTGAGTGCTGAAGATTGAGGATTCAGGATTGAGGATTCAGGACTGTGTTTTGAGGACTGTGGATTGAGGATTTAGGATTGGGGATTGAGGATTGAGGATCGAGGATTGAAGATTGAAGATTGGGTATTGAGGGTTGAACATTGAGGATTGAGGATTGAGGATTGAGGATTGAGGATTGAGGATTGAAGATTGATTAATGGTGATTGAAGGTTGAGGATTGGGGATTGAGGGATGTGGATTGGGGACCAGGACTGACGGTTGAATATTGACGTTTGAGGTCTGAGGATTGAGGATTGAGGATTGAGAATTGAGGATTGAGGATTGATGATTGAGGATTGAGTATTGAGGATTGAGGATTGAGTATTGGGGATTGCGGATTGAACATTGAGGATTGAGGATTGAGGATTGAGGATTGAGGATTGAGGATTGTGGATTGAGGATTGAGGATTGAGTATTGAAGATTGAGGATTGGGGATTGAGGATTGAGGATTGAGGATTGAGGATTGAGGATTGACGATTGAAGATTGAGGATTGGGGACTGAGAGTTGATGGTTGAGTGATGAGAATTGATATTTGTGGATAGAGATATGAAGATTGCAGATTGAGTATTGCGTTTGGAAAATTCTGAACTGAGGATACTCTAGTGAGGATTGAGGATTGACAACTGATTGTTGAGGACTGAGTGCTGAAGATTGAGGATTGAGGATTGAGGATTGAGGATTGAGGGTTGAGGACTGAGGATTGAAGATTGAGGATTGAGGATTGAGGATTAAAGTTTGAGCATTGAGGATTGAATGTTGAGGATTGATGATTGAGGATTGAGGATTGAGGATTGAGGATTGAGGACTGAATATTGAAGATTGAGGATTGATGATTGAGGATTGAGTATTGAGGATTGAGGATTGAGTATTGGGGATTGCGGATTGAACATTGAGGATTGAGGATTGAGGATTGAGGATTGAGGATTGTGGATTGAGGATTGAGGGTTGAGTATTGAAGATTGAGGATTGGGGATTGAGGATTGAGGATTGAGGATTGAGGATTGAGTATTGACGATTGAAGATTGAGGATTGGGGACTGAGAGTTGATGGTTGAGTGATGAGAATTGATGTTTGTGGATAGAGATATGAAGACTGCAGATTGAGTATTATGTATGGAAAACTCTGAACTAAGGATACTCTAGTGAGGATTGAGGATTGACAACTGATTGTTGAGGACTGAGGGCTGAAGATTGAGGATTCAGGATTGAGGATTCAGGACTGTGTTTTGAGGACTGTGGATTGAGGATTGAGGATTGGGGATTGAGGATTGAGGATCGAGGATTGAAGATTGAAGATTGGGTATTGAGGATTGAACATTGAGGATTGAGGATTGAGGATTGAGGATTGAGGATTGAGGATTGAAGATTGATTAATGATGATTGAAGGTTGAGGATTGAGGATTGAGGGTTGTGGATTCAGGACGAGGACTGAGGGTTGAGTATTGATGTTTGAGGTCTGAGGATTGAGGATAGAGGATTGAGAACTGAGGATTGAGGATTGAGGATTGAAGATTGAATATTGATGATTGAAGATTGATGATTGAGTATTGAGAGTTGTGGATTGAGGACGAGGACTGAGGGTTGAGTATTGATGTCTGAGGTCTGAGGATTGAGGATTGAGGATTGAGAATTGAGGATTGAGCATTGAGGACTGAAGATTGGGGATTGGGTATTGAGGATTGAGGAATGAGGATTGAGGATTGAGGATTGAGTATTGAGGATTGAAGATTGAGTATTGAGGATTGAAGATTGAGGAATGAGGACTGGGGATTGAGGATTGAGGATTGAGGATTGAGGATTGAGGATTGATGATTGAAGATTGAGTATTGTGTATTGAAGATTGAGGATTGTGGATTGAGGATTGAGGATTGAGTATTGAAGATTGAGGATTGGGGATTGAGGATTGACGATTGAGGATTGAGTATTGAGGATTGAGAATTGAGGATTGAGGATTGAAGATTGAGTATTGTGGATTGAAGATTGAGGATTGAGGATTGAGGATTGAGGATTGAGGATTGAGGATTGAGGATTGATGTTTGAGGTCTGAGGATTGAGGATAGAGGATTGAGAATTGAGGATTGAAGATTGAGGATTGAGGATTGAGGGTTGAGGATTCAGGATTGAGGATTCAGAATTGAGGATTCAGGATTGTGGTTCGATGACAGAGGATTGAGGCTTGAGGATTGAGTATTGAGGATTGAGGATTGAGGATTGAGGATTGAGGATTTAAGATTGAGGATTGGGTATTGAGGATTGAACATTGAGGATTGAGGATTGAGGATTGAGGATTGAGGACTGAAGATTGAATATTGATGATTGAAGATTGAGGATTGGGGATTGAGGGATGTGGATTGGGGACCAGGACTGAGGGTTGAATATTGACGTTTGAGGTCTGAGGATTGAGGATTGAGGATTGAGAATTGAGGATTGAGGATTGAGGATTGAAGATTGAGGATTGGGTATTGAGGATTGAAGAATGAGGATTGAGGATTGAGGATTTAGGCCTGAGGATTGAGAATTGAGAACTGAGGATGAGGACTGAGGGCTGAGGGTTGAGGTTTGAGGAATGAGGATTGGGGGTTGAGGATTGAAGATTGAGGATTGAGGATTGAGGATTGAGTACTGAAGATTGAGTATTGATGACTGAGGATTGAGGATTGAGGATTGTGGATTGAGGGTTGAGGATTGAGGATTGAAGATTGAGTATTGAGGATTGAAGATTGAGGATTGAGTATTGAGTATCGAGGATTGAGAATGAGGGCTGAGGGTTGAGGATTGAGGTTTGAGGATTGAGGACTGAGGATTGAGGATTGATGATTGAGTATTGAGGATTGAAGATTGAGGATTGAGGATTGAGTTTTGAGGATTGAGGATTGGGGATTGAGGATTGAAAATTGAGGACTGGGGACTGAGTGTTGAGGGTTGAGTGATGAGAATTGGTGTTTGTGGATAGAGTTTTAAAGATTGCAGAATGAGTATTGAGTATTGAAAACTGTGCATTGATGATATTCTATTGAGGATTGAGAATTGACAACTGATTGTTGAGGACTGAGGTCTGAAGATTGAGGATTCAGGATTGAGGATCCAGGATTGAGGTTTGAGGACTGAGGATTGAGGATAGAGGATTGAGGATTGAGGATTGAGGATTGAGCATTGAGGATTGATTATTGAAGATTGAGGATTGGGTTTTGCGGATTGAACATTGAGGATTGAGGATTGAGGATTGAGGACTGAAGATTGAGTATTGATGATTGAAGATTGATGATTGAGGATTGAGGGTTATGGATTGAGGACGAGGACTGAGGGTTGAGTATTGATGTCTGAGGTCTGAGGATTGAGGGTTGAGGATTGAGAATTGAGGATTGAGGATTGAGGATTGAAGATTGAGGATTGGGTATTGAGGATTGAAGAATGAGCATTGAGGATTGTGGATTGAGGATTGAGGATTGAAGATTGAGGATTGAGGATTGAGGTTTGAGAGTTGAAGATTGAGTATTGAGGATTGAAGATTCAGGATTGAGGATTGAGGATTGAGGATTGAGGATTGACGATTGAAGATTGAGGATTGGGTATTGAGGATTGAAGAATGAGGACTGAGGATTGAGGATTGTGGATTGAGGATTGAAGATTGAGTATTGAGGATTGAAGATTGAGGATTGAGGATTGAGGATTGAGGATTGAGGATTGAGGATTGAGGATTGAGGATTGAGGACTGAGGATTGAAGATTGAGGATTGAGGATTGAGGATTAAAGATAGAGCATTGAGGATTGAAGTTTGAGGATTGATGATTGAGGATTGAGGATTGAGGATTGAGGATTGAGGACTGAATATTGAAGATTGAGGATTGATGATTGAGGATTGAGTATTGAGGATTGAGGATTGAGTATTGGGGATTGCGGATTGAACATTGAGGATTGAGGATTGAGGATTGAGGATTGAGGATTGAGGTTTGAGAGTTGAAGATTGAGTATTGAGGATTGAAGATTCAGGATTGAGGATTGAGGATTGAGCATTGAGGATTGACGATTCAAGATTGAGGATTGGGTATTGAGGATTGAAGAATGAGGACTGAGGATTGAGGATTGAGGATTGAGGATTGAAGATTGAGTATTGAGGATTGAAGATTGAGGATTGAGGATTGAGGATTGAGGATTGAGGATTGAGGATTGAGGATTGAGGACTGAGGACTGAAGATTGAATATTGATGATTGAAGATTGAGGATTGGGGATTGAGGGATGTGGATTGGGGACCAGGACTGAGGGTTGAATATTGACGTTTGAGGTCTGAGGATTGAGGATTGAGGATTGAGAATTGAGGATTGAGGATTGAGGATTGAAGATTGAGGATTGGGTATTGAGGATTGAAGAATGAGGATTGAGGATTGAGGATTTAGGCCTGAGGATTGAGAATTGAGAACTGAGGATGAGGACTGAGGGCTGAGGGTTGAGGTTTGAGGAATGAGGATTGGGGGTTGAGGATTGAGGATTGAGTATTGAGGATTGAGGATTGAGTACTGAAGATTGAGTATTGATGACTGAGGATTGAGGGTTGAGGATTGTAGATTGAGGGTTGAGTATTGAGGATTGAAGATTGAGTATTGAGGATTGAAGATTGAGGATTGAGTATTGAGTATCGAGGATTGAGAATGAGGGCTGAGGGTTGAGGATTGAGGTTTGAGGATTGGGGTTGAGGATTGAGGATTGAGGATTGACGATTGAAGATTGAGGATTGGGGACTGAGAGTTGATGGTTGAGTGATGAGAATTGATGTTTGTGGATAGAGATATGAATATTGCAGATTGAGTATTGCGTATGGAAAACTCTGAACTGAGGATACTCTAGTGAGGATTGAGGATTGACAACTGATTGTTGAGGACTGAGTGCTGAAGATTGAGGATGCAGGATTGAGGATTCAGGACTGTGTTTTGAGGACTGTGGATTGAGGATTGAGGATTGGGGATTGAGGATTGAGGATCGAGGATTGAAGATTGAAGATTGGGTATTGAGGATTGAACATTGAGGATTGAGGATTGAGGATTGAGGATTGAGGATTGAGGATTGAAGATTGATTAATGATGATTGAAGGTTGAGGATTGAGGATTGAGGGTTGTGGACTCAGGACGAGGACTGAGGGTTGAGTATTGATGTTTGAGGTCTGAGGATTGAGGATAGAGGATTGAGAATTGAGGATTGAGGATTGAGGATTGAAGATTGAATATTGATGATTGAAGATTGATGATTGAGGATTGAGAGTTGAGGATTGAGGACGAGGACTGAGGGTTGAGTATTGATGTCTGAGGTCTGAGGATTGAGAATTGAGGATTGAGAATTGAGGATTGAGGATTGAGGACTGAAGATTGGGGATTGGGTATTGAGGATTGAGGAATGAGGATTGAGGATTGAGGATTGAGTATTGAGGATTGAAGATTGAGTATTGAGGATTGAAGATTGAGGAATGAGGACTGAGGATTGAGGATTGAGGATTGAGGATTGAGGATTGAGGATTGAGGATTGAAGATTGAGTATTGAGGATTGAAGATTGAGGATTGTGGATTGAGGATTGAGGATTGAGTATTGAAGATTGAGGATTGGGGATTGAGGATTGACGATTGAGGATTGTGTATTGAGGATTGAGAATTGAGGATTGAGGATTGAAGATTGAGTATTGAGGATTGAAGATTGAGGATTGAGGATTGAGGATTGAGGATTGAGGATTGAGGATTGAGGATTGATGTTTGAGGTCTGAGGATTGAGGATAGAGGATTGAGAATTGAGGATTGAAGATTGAGGATTGAGGATTGAGGGTTGAGGATTCAGGATTGAGGATTCAGAATTGAGGATTCAGGATTGTGGTTCGATGACAGAGGATTGAGGCTTGAGGATTGAGTATTGAGGATTGAGGATTGAGGATTGAGGATTGAGGATTTAAGATTGAGCATTGGGTATTGAGGATTGAACATTGAGGATTGAGGATTGAGGATTGAGGATTGAGGACTGAAGATTGAATATTGATGATTGAAGATTGAGGATTGGGGATTGAGGGATGTGGATTGAGGACCAGGACTGAGGGTTGAATATTGATGTTTGAGGTCTGAGGATTGAGGATTGACGATTGAGAATTGAGGATTGAGGATTGAGGATTGAAGATTGAGGATTGGGTATTGAGGATTGAAGAATGAGGATTGAGGATTGAGGATTTAGGCCTGAGGATTGAGAATTGAGAACTGAGGATGAGGACTGAGGGCTGAGGGTTGAGGTTTGAGGAATGAGGATTGGGGGTTGAGGATTGAGGATTGAGGATTGAGGATTGAGGATTGAGTACTGAAGATTGAGTATTGATGACTGAGGTTTGAGGATTGAGGATTGTGGATTGAGGGTTGAGGATTGAGGATTGAAGATTGAGTATTGAGGATTGAAGATTGAGGATTGAGTATTGAGTATCGAGGATTGAGAATGAGGGCTGAGGGTTGAGGATTGAGGTTTGAGGATTGAGGACTGAGGATTGAGGATTGATGATTGAGTATTGAGGATTGAAGATTGAGGATTGAGGATTGAGGATTGAGGATTGAGGATTGGGGATTGAGGATTGAAAATTGAGGACTGGGGACTGAGTGTTGAGGGTTGAGTGATGAGAATTGGTGTTTGTGGATAGAGTTTTAAAGATTGCAGAATGAGTATTGAGTATTGAAAACTGTGCATTGATGATATTCTATTGAGGATTGAGAATTGACAACTGATTGTTGAGGACTGAGGTCTGAAGATTGAGGATTCAGGATTGAGGATCCAGGATTGAGGTTTGAGGACTGAGGATTGAGGATAGAGGATTGAGGATTGAGGATTGAGGATTGAGCATTGAGGATTGAGGATTGAAGATTGAGGATTGGGTTATGCGGATTGAACATTGAGAATTGAGGATTGAGGATTGAGGACTGAAGATTGAGTATTGATGATTGAAGATTGATGATTGAGGATTGAGGGTTATGGATTGAGGACGAGGACTGAGGGTTGAGTATTGATGTCTGAGGTCTGAGGATTGAGGGTTGAGGATTGAGAATTGAGGATTGAGGATTGAGGATTGAAGATTGAGGATTGGGTATTGAGGATTGAAGAATGAGCATTGAGGATTGTGGATTGAGGATTGAGGATTGAAGATTGAGGATTGAGGATTGAGGTTTGAGAGTTGAAGATTGAGTATTGAGGATTGAAGATTCAGGATTGAGGATTGAGGATTGAGGATTGAGGATTGACGATTGAAGATTGAGGATTGGGTATTGAGGATTGAAGAATGAGGACTGAGGATTGAGGATTGTGGATTGAGGATTGAAGATTGAGTATTGAGGATTGAAGATTGAGGATTGAGGATTGAGGATTGAGGATTGAGGATTGAGGATTGAGGATTGAGGATTGAGGACTGAGGATTGAAGATTGAGGATTGAGGATTGAGGATTAAAGATAGAGCATTGAGGATTGAAGTTTGAGGATTGATGATTGAGGATTGAGGATTGAGGATTGAGGATTGAGGACTGAATATTGAAGATTGAGGATTGATGATTGAGGATTGAGTATTGAGGATTGAGGATTGAGTATTGGGGATTGCGGATTGAACATTGAGGATTGAGGATTGAGGATTGAGGATTGAGGATTGAGGTTTGAGAGTTGAAGATTGAGTATTGAGGATTGAAGATTCAGGATTGAGGATTGAGGATTGAGCATTGAGGATTGACGATTCAAGATTGAGGATTGGGTATTGAGGATTGAAGAATGAGGACTGAGGATTGAGGATTGAGGATTGAGGATTGAAGATTGAGTATTGAGGATTGAAGATTGAGGATTGAGGATTGAGGATTGAGGATTGAGGATTGAGGATTGAGGATTGAGGACTGAGGACTGAAGATTGAATATTGATGATTGAAGATTGAGGATTGGGGATTGAGGGATGTGGATTGGGGACCAGGACTGAGGGTTGAATATTGACGTTTGAGGTCTGAGGATTGAGGATTGAGGATTGAGAATTGAGGATTGAGGATTGAGGATTGAAGATTGAGGATTGGGTGTTGAGGATTGAAGAATGAGGATTCAGGATTGAGGATTTAGGCCTGAGGATTGAGAATTGAGAACTGAGGATGAGGACTGAGGGCTGAGGGTTGAGGTTTGAGGAATGAGGATTGGGGGTTGAGGATTGAGGATTGAGGATTGAGGATTGAGGATTGAGTACTGAAAATTGAGTATTGATGACTGAGGATTGAGGGTTGAGGATTGTGGATTGAGGGTTGAGGATTGAGGATTGAAGATTGAGTATTGAGGATTGAAGATTGAGGATTGAGTATTGAGTATCGAGGATTGAGAATGAGGGCTGAGGGTTGAGGATTGAGGTTTGAGGATTGGGGTTGAGGATTGAGGATTGAGGATTGACGATTGAAGATTGAGGATTGGGGACTGAGAGTTGATGGTTGAGTGATGAGAATTGATGTTTGTGGATAGAGATATGAATATTGCAGATTGAGTATTGCGTATGGAAAACTCTGAACTGAGGATACTCTAGTGAGGATTGAGGATTGACAACTGATTGTTGAGGACTGAGTGCTGAAGATTGAGGATGCAGGATTGAGGATTCAGGACTGTGTTTTGAGGACTGTGGATTGAGGATTGAGGATTGGGGATTGAGGATTGAGGATCGAGGATTGAAGATTGAAGATTGGGTATTGAGGATTGAACATTGAGGATTGAGGATTGAGGATTGAGGATTGAGGATTGAGGATTGAAGATTGATTAATGATGATTGAAGGTTGAGGATTGAGGATTGAGGGTTGTGGATTCAGGACGAGGACTGAGGGTTGAGTATTGATGTTTGAGGTCTGAGGATTGAGGATAGAGGATTGAGAACTGAGGATTGAGGATTGAGGATTGAAGATTGAATATTGATGATTGAAGATTGATGATTGAGTATTGAGAGTTGTGGATTGAGGACGAGGACTGAGGGTTGAGTATTGATGTCTGAGGTCTGAGGATTGAGGATTGAGGATTGAGAATTGAGGATTGAGCATTGAGGACTGAAGATTGGGGATTGGGTATTGAGGATTGAGGAATGAGGATTGAGGATTGAGGATTGAGTATTGAGGATTGAAGATTGAGTATTGAGGATTGAAGATTGAGGAATGAGGACTGGGGATTGAGGATTGAGGATTGAGGATTGAGGATTGAGGATTGATGATTGAAGATTGAGTATTGTGTATTGAAGATTGAGGATTGTGGATTGAGGATTGAGGATTGAGTATTGAAGATTGAGGATTGGGGATTGAGGATTGACGATTGAGGATTGAGTATTGTGGATTGAGAATTGAGGATTGAGGATTGAAGATTGAGTATTGAGGATTGAAGATTGAGGATTGAGGATTGAGGATTGAGGATTGAGGATTGAGGATTGAGGATTGATGTTTGAGGTCTGAGGATTGAGGATAGAGGATTGAGAATTGAGGATTGAAGATTGAGGATTGAGGATTGAGGGTTGAGGATTCAGTATTGAGGATTCAGAATTGAGGATTCAGGATTGTGGTTCGATGACAGAGGATTGAGGCTTGAGGATTGAGTATTGAGGATTGAGGATTGAGGATTGAGGATTGAGGATTTAAGATTGAGGATTGGGTATTGAGGATTGAACATTGAGGATTGAGGATTGAGGATTGAGGATTGAGGACTGAAGATTGAATATTGATGATTGAAGATTGAGGATTGGGGATTGAGGGATGTGGATTGGGGACCAGGACTGAGGGTTGAATATTGACGTTTGAGGTCTGAGGATTGAGGATTGAGGATTGAGAATTGAGGATTGAGGATTGAGGATTGAAGATTGAGGATTGGGTATTGAGGATTGAAGAATGAGGATTGAGGATTGAGGATTTAGGCCTGAGGATTGAGAATTGAGAACTGAGGATGAGGACTGAGGGCTGAGGGTTGAGGTTTGAGGAATGAGGATTGGGGGTTGAGGATTGAAGATTGAGGATTGAGGATTGAGGATTGAGTACTGAAGATTGAGTATTGATGACTGAGGATTGAGGATTGAGGATTGTGGATTGAGGGTTGAGGATTGAGGATTGAAGATTGAGTATTGAGGATTGAAGATTGAGGATTGAGTATTGAGTATCGAGGATTGAGAATGAGGGCTGAGGGTTGAGGATTGAGGTTTGAGGATTGAGGACTGAGGATTGAGGATTGATGATTGAGTATTGAGGATTGAAGATTGAGGATTGAGGATTGAGGATTGAGGATTGAGGGTTGAGGATTGAGGATTGAAAATTGAGGACTGGGGACTGAGTGTTGAGGGTTGAGTGATGAGAATTGGTGTTTGTGGATAGAGATTTAAAGATTGCAGATTGAGTATTGAGTATTGAAAACTGTGCATTGATGACATTCTATTGAGGATTGAGAATTGACAACTGATTGTTAAGGACTGAGGTCTGAAGATTGAGGATTCAGGATTGAGGATCCAGGATTGAGGTTTGAGGACTGAGGATTGAGGATAGAGGATTGAGGATTGAGGATTGAGGATTGAGCATTGAGGATTGAGGATTGAAGATTGAGGATTGGGTTTTGCGGATTGAACATTGAGGATTGAGGATTGAGGATTGAGGACTGAAGATTGAGTATTGATGATTGAAGATTGATGATTGAGGATTGAGGGTTATGGATTGAGGACGAGGACTGAGGGTTGAGTATTGATGTCTGAGGTCTGAGGATTGAGGGTTGAGGATTGAGAATTGAGGATTGAGGATTGAGGATTGAAGATTGAGGATTGGGTATTGAGGATTGAAGAATGAGCATTGAGGATTGTGGATTGAGGATTGAGGATTGAAGATTGAGGATTGTGGATTGAGGTTTGAGAGTTGAAGATTGAGTATTGAGGATTGAAGATTCAGGATTGAGGATTGAGGATTGAGGATTGAGGATTGACGATTGAAGATTGAGGATTGGGTATTGAGGATTGAGGAATGAGGACTGAGGATTGAGGATTGTGGATTGAGGATTGAAGATTGAGTATTGAGGATTGAAGATTGAGGATTGAGGATTGAGGATTGAGGATTGAGGATTGAGGATTGAGGATTGAGGATTGAGGACTGAGGATTGAAGATTGAGGATTGAGGATTGAGGATTAAAGTTTGAGCATTGAGGATTGAAGATTGAGGATTGATGATTGAGGATTGAGGATTGAGGATTGAGGATTGAGGACTGAATATTGAAGATTGAGGATTGATGATTGAGGATTGAGTATTGAGGATTGAGGATTGAGTATTGGCGATTGCGGATTGAACATTGAGGATTGAGGATTGAGGATTGAGGATTGAAGATTGAGGATTGAGGATTGAGGATTGAGGATTGAGGATTGAGGATTGAGGATTGAAGATTGAGTATTGATGATTGAAGATTGAGGATTGAGGATTGATGACTGAGTATTGAGGATTGAAGATTGAGGATTCAGGATTAAGGATTGAGGATTGAGGAATGAGGATTGAGGATTGAGGGTTGTGGATTGGTGACCAGGGCTGAGGGTTGAATATTGATGTCTGAGGTCTGAGGATTGAGGATTGAGGATTGAGAATAGATGATTGAGGATTGAGGATTGAGTATTGAGGATTGAAGATTGAGGATTGTGGATTGAGGATTGAGGATTGAGTATTGAAGATTGAGGATTGGGGATTGAGGATTGACGATTGAGGATTGAGTATTGAGGATTGAGAATTGAGGATTGAGGATTGAAGATTGAGTATTGAGGATTGAAGATTGAGGATTGAGGATTGAGGATTGATGATTGAGTATTGAGGATTGAAGATTGAGTATTGAGGATTGAGGATTGAGGATTGAGGATTGAGGATTGAGGATTGAAAATTGAGGACTGGGGACTGAGTGTTGAGGGTTGAGTGATGAGAATTGGTGTTTGTGGATAGAGATTTAAAGATTCCAGATTGAGTATTGAGTATTGAAAACTGTGCATTGATGATATTCTGTTGAGGATTGAGAATTGACAACTGATTGTTGAGGACTGAGGTCTGAAGATTGAGGATTCTGGATTGAGGATCCAGGATTGAGGTTTGAGGACTGAGGATTGAGGATAGAGGATTGAGGATTGAGGATTGAGGATTGAGCATTGAGGACTGTGGATTGAAGATTGAGGATTGGGTTTTGCGGATTGAACATTGAGGATTGAGGATTGAGGATTGAGGACTGAAGATTGAGTATTGATGATTGAAGATTGATGATTGAGGATTGAGGGTTATGGATTGAGGACGAGGACTGAGGGTTGAGTACTGATGTCTGAGGTCTGAGGATTGAGGATTGAGGATTGAGAATTGAGGATGGAGGATTGAGGATTGAAGATTGAGGATTGGGTATTGAGGATTGAAGAATGAGCATTGAGGATTGTGGATTGAGGATTGAGGATTGAGGATTGAGGATTGAGGATTGACGATTGAAGATTGAGGATTGGGGACTGAGAGTTGATGTTTGAGTGATGAGAATTGATGTTTGTGGATAGAGATATGAAGATTGCAGATTGAGTATTGCGTATGGAAAACTCTGAACTGAGGATACTCTAGTGAGGATTGAGGATTGACGTCTGATTGTTGAGGACTGAGGGCTGAAGATTGAGGATTCAGGATTGAGGATTCAGGACTGTGGTTTGAGGACTGTGGATTGAGGATTGGGGATTGGGGATTGAGGATTGAGGATCGAGGATTGAAGATTGAAGATTGGGTATTGAGGATTGAACATTGAGGATTGAGGATTGAGGATTGAGGATTGAGGATTGAGGATTGAAGAATGAATATTGATGATTGAAGGTTGAGGATTGAGGATTGACGGTTGTTGATTCAGGACGAGGACTGAGGGTTGAGTATTGATGTTTGAGGTCTGAGGATGGAGGATAGAGGATTGAGAATTGAGGATTGAGGATTGAGGATTGAAGATTGAGGATTGGGTATTGAGGTTTGAAGAATGAGGACTGAGGATTGAGGATTGAGGATTGAGGATTGAAGATCGAGTATTGAAGATTGAAGATTGAGGATTGAGTATTGAGGATTGAGGATTGAGGATTGAGGATTGATGATTGAGTATTGAGGATTGAAGATTGAGGATTGAGGATTGAGGATTGAGGATTGAGGATTGAGGATTGAGGATTGAAAATTGAGGACTGGGGACTGAGTGTTGAGGGTTGAGTGATGAGAATTGGTGTTTGTGGATAGAGATTTAAAGATTCCAGATTGAGTATTGAGTATTGAAAACTGTGCATTGATGATATTCTATTGAGGATTGAGAATTGACAACTGATTGTTGAGGACTGAGGTCTGAAGATTGAGGATTCTGGATTGAGGATCCAGGATTGAGGTTTGAGGACTGAGGATTGAGGATAGAGGATTGAGGATTGAGGATTGAGGATTGAGCATTGAGGACTGTGGATTGAAGATTGAGGATTGGGTTTTGCGGATTGAACATTGAGGATTGAGGATTGAGGATTGAGGACTGAAGATTGAGTATTGATGATTGAAGATTGATGATTGAGGATTGAGGGTTATGGATTGAGGACGAGGACTGAGGGTTAAGTACTGATGTCTGAGGTCTGAGGATTGAGGATTGAGGATTGAGAATTGAGGATGGAGGATTGAGGATTGAAGATTGAGGATTGGGTATTGAGGATTGAAGAATGAGCATTGAGGATTGTGGATTGAGGATTGAGGATTGAGGATTGAGGATTGAGGATTGACGATTGAAGATTGAGGATTGGGGACTGAGAGTTGATGTTTGAGTGATGAGAATTGATGTTTGTGGATAGAGATATGAAGATTGCAGATTGAGTATTGCGTATGGAAAACTCTGAACTGAGGATACTCTAGTGAGGATTGAGGATTGACGTCTGATTGTTGAGGACTGAGGGCTGAAGATTGAGGATTCAGGATTGAGGATTCAGGACTGTGGTTTGAGGACTGTGGATTGAGGATTGGGGATTGGGGATTGAGGATTGAGGATCGAGGATTGAAGATTGAAGATTGGGTATTGAGGATTGAACATTGAGGATTGAGGATTGAGGATTGAGGATTGAGGATTGAGGATTGAAGAATGAATATTGATGATTGAAGGTTGAGGATTGAGGATTGACGGTTGTTGATTCAGGACGAGGACTGAGGGTTGAGTATTGATGTTTGAGGTCTGAGGATGGAGGATAGAGGATTGAGAATTGAGGATTGAGGATTGAGGATTGAAGATTGAGGATTGGGTATTGAGGTTTGAAGAATGAGGACTGAGGATTGAGGATTGAGGATTGAGGATTGAAGATCGAGTATTGAAGATTGAAGATTGAGGATTGAGTATTGAGGATTGAGGATTGAGGATTGAGGATTGAGGATTGAGGATTGAGGATTGAGGATTGAAGATTGACTATTGAGGATTGAAGATTGAGGATTGAGTATTGAGGATTGAGGATTGAGGATTGAGGATTGAGGATTGAGGATTGAGGATTGAGGATTGAAGATTGACTATTGAGGATTGAAGACTGAGGATTGAGGATTGAGGATTGAGGATTGAGGATTGTGGATTGAAGATTGAGGATTGAGGATTGAGGATTAAAGGTTGAGCAGTGAGGATTGAAGATTGAGGATTGATGATTGAGGATTGAGGATTGAGGATTGAGGATTGAGGATTGAGTATTGAAGAGTGAGGATTGATGATTGAGGATGGAGGATTGATGACTGAGGATTGAGTATTGGGGATTGAGGATTGAAGATTGAGGATTTGTTGTTGAGGATTGAAGAATGAGGATTGATGATTGAGGATTGAGGATTGAGGATTGAAGATTGAGTATTGGGGATTGAAGATTGAGGATAGAGGATTGGGGATTGAGGATTGAGGATTGAGGATTGAGGATTGAGGATTGAGGATTGAGGTTTGAGAGTTGAAGATTGAGTATTGAGGATTGAAGGTTCAGGATTGAGGATTGAGGATTGAGGATTGAGGATTGACGATTGAAGATTGAGGATTGGGTATTGAGGATTGAAGAATGAGGACTGAGGATTGAGGATTGTGGATTGAGGATTGAAGATTGAGTATTGAGGATTGAAGATTGAGGATTGAGGATTGAGGATTGAGGATTGAGGATTGAGGATTGAGGATTGAGGATTGAGGACTGAGGATTGAAGATTGAGGATTGAGGATTGAGGATCGAGGATTGAGGACTGAATATTGAAGATTGAGGATTGATGATTGAGGATTGAGTATTGAGGATTGAGGATTGAGTATTGGGGTTTGCGGATTGAACATTGAGGATTGAGGATTGAGGATTGAGGATTGAGGATTGTGGATTGAGGTTTGAGGGTTGAGTATTGAAGATTGAGTATTGGGGATTGAGGATTGAGGATTGAGGATTGAGGATTGAGGATTGACGATTGAAGATTGAGGATTGGGGACTGAGAGTTGATGTTTGAGTGATGAGAATTGATGTTTGTGGATAGAGATATGAAGATTGCAGATTGAGTATTGCGTATGGAAAACTCTGAACTGAGGATACTCTAGTGAGGATTGAGGATTGACAACTGATTGTTGAGGACTGAGGGCTGAAGATTGAGGACTCAGGATTGAGGATTCAGGACTGTGGTTTGAGGACTGTGGATTGAGGATTGGGGATTGGGGATTGAGGATTGAAGATTGAGGATTTGTTGTTGAGGATTGAAGAATGAGGATTGAGGATTGAGGATTGAGGATTGAGGATTGAAGATTGAGTATTGAGGATTGAAGACTGAGGATGGAGGATTGAGGACTGAGGATTGAGTATTGGGGATTGAGGATTGAAGATTGAGGATTTGTTGTTGAGGATTGAAGAATGAGGATTGAGGATTGAGGATTGAGGATTGAGGATTGAAGATTGAGTATTGAGGATTGAAGATTGAGGATTGAGGATTGGGGATTGAGGATTGAGGATTGAGGATTGAGGATTGAGGATTGACAACTGATTGTTGAGGACTGAGGGCTGAAGATTGAGGATTCAGGATTGAGGATTCAGAATTGAGGTTTGAGGACTGAGGATTGAGGATTGAGGATTGAAGATTGAATATTGATGATCGAAGATTGAGGATTGAGGATTGAGGGTTGTGTATTGGGGACGAGGATTGAAGACTGAATATTGATGATCGAAGATTGAGGATTGAGGATTGAGGGTTGTGTATTGGGGACGAGGACTGAGGGTTGAGTATTGATGTTTGAGGTCTGAGGATTGAGGATTGAGGATTGAGAATAGAGGATTGAGGATTGAGGAATGAAGATTGAGGATTTGGTGTTGAGGATTGAAGAATGAGGATTGAGGATTAAGGATTGAGGATTGAGGATTGAGGATTGAAGATTGAGTATTGAGGATTGAAGATTGAGGATTGAGGATTGAGGATTGAGGATTGAGGATTGAGGATTGAGGATTGAAGATTGAGTATTGATGATTGAAGAATGAGGATTGAGGATTGATGACTGAGTATTGAGGATTGAAGATTGAGGATTCAGGATTGAGGATTGAGGATTGAGGAATGAGGATTGAGGATTGAGGGTTGTGGATTGGGGACCAGGACTGAGGGTTGAAGATTGATGTCTGAGGTCTGAGGATTGAGGATTGAGGATTGAGAATAGATGATTGAGGATTGAGGATTGAGTATTGAGGATTGAAGATTGAGGATTGTGGATTGAGGATTGAGGATTGAGTATTGAAGATTGAAGATTGGGGATTGAGGATTGACGATTGAGGATTGAGTATTGAGGATTGAGAATTGAGGATTGAGGATTGAAGATTGAGTACTGAGGATTGAAGATTGAGGATTGAGGATTGAGGATTGAGGATTGAGGATTGAGGATTGAGGATTGAGGATTGATGTTTGAGGTCTGAGGATTGAGGATAGAGGATTGATAATTGAGGATTGAGGATTGAGGATTGAGGATTGAGGATTGAGGATTCAGGATTGAGGATTCAGAATTGAGGATTCAGGATTGTGGTTCGATGACAGAGGATTGAGGCTTGAGGATTGAGGATTGAGGATTGAGGATTGAGGATTGAGGATTTAAGATTGAGGATTGGGTATTGAGGATTGAACATTGAGGATTGAGGATTGAGGATTGAGGATTGAGGACTGAAGATTGAATATTGATGATTGAAGATTGAGGATTGGGGTTTGAGGGATGTGGATTGGGGACCAGGACTGAGGGTTGAATATTGACGTTTGAGGTCTGAGGATTGAGGATTGAGGATTGAGAATTGAGGATTGAGGATTGAGGATTGGAGATTGAGGATTGGGTATTGAGGATTGAAGAATGAGGATTGAGGATTGAGGATTGAGGCCTGAGGATTGAGAATTGAGAACTGAGGATGAGGACTGAGGGCTGAGGGTTGAGGTTTGAGGAATGAGGATTGGGGGTTGAGGATTGAGGATTGAGGATTAAAGGTTGAGCATTGAGGATTGAAGATTGAGGATTGATGATTGAGGATTGAGGATTGAGGATTGAGGATTGAGGACTGAATATTGAAGATTGAGGATTGATGATTGAGGATTGAGTATTGAGGATTGAGGATTGAGTATTGGGGATTGCGGATTGAACATTGAGGATTGAGGATTGAGGATTGGGGACTGAGAGTTGAGGATTGAGGATTGAGGATTGAAGATTGAGGATTGGGTATTGAGGATTGAAGAATGAGGATTGAGGATTGAGGATTGAGGCCTGAGGATTGAGAATTGAGAACTGAGGATGGGGACTGAGGGCTGAGGGTTGAGGTTTGAGGAATGAGGATTGGGGGTTGAGGATTGAGGATTGTGGATTGAGGATTGAGGGTTGAGTATTGAAGATTGAGGATTGGGGATTGAGGATTGAGGATTGAGGATTGAGGATTGAGGATTGACGATTGAAGATTGAGGATTGGGGACTGAGAGTTGATGTTTGAGTGATGAGAATTGATGTTTGTGGATAGAGATATGAAGATTGCAGATTGAGTATTGCGTATGGAAAACACTGAACTGAGGATACTCTAGTGAGGATTGAGGTTTGACAACTGATTGTTGAGGCCTGAGGGCTGAAGATTGAGGATTCAGGATTGAGGATTCAGGACTGTGGTTTGAGGACTGTGGATTGAGGATTGGGGATTGGGGATTGAGGATTGAGGATCGAGGATTGAAGATTGAAGATTGGGTATTGAGGATTGAACATTGAGGATTGAGGATTGAGGATTGAGGATTGAGGATTGAGGATTGAGGATTGAAGAATGAATATTGATGATTGAAGGTTGAGGATTGAGGATTGACGGTTGTTGATTCAGGACGAGGACTGAGGGTTGAGTATTGATGTTTGAGGTCTGAGGATTGAGGATAGAGGATTGAGAATTGAGGATTGAGGATTGAGGATTGAAGATTGAGGATTGGGTATTGAGGTTTGAAGAATGAGGACTGAGGATTGAGGATTGAGGATTGAGGATTGAAGATCGAGTATTGAGGATTGAAGATTGAGGATTGAGTATTGAGGATTGAGGATTGAGGATTGAGGATTGAGGATTGAGGATTGAGGATTGAGGATTGAAGATTGACTATTGAGGATTGAAGACTGAGGATTGAGGATTGAGGATTGAGGATTGATGATTGAGGATTGAGTATTGAGGATTGAGGATTGAGTATTGGGGATTGCGGATTGAACATTGAGGATTGAGGATTGAGGATTGAGGATTGAGGATTGTGGATTGAGGATTGAGGGTTGAGTATTGAAGATTGAGGATTGGGGATTGAGGATTGAGGATTGAGGATTGAGGATTGAGGATTGACGATTGAAGATTGAGGATTGGGGACTGAGAGTTGATGTTTTAGTGACGAGAATTGATGTTTGTGGATAGAGATATGAAGATTGCAGATTGAGTATTGCGTATGGAAAACTCTGAACTGAGGATACTCTAGTGAGGATTGAGGATTGACAACTGATTGTTGAGGACTGAGGGCTGAAGATTGAGGACTCAGGATTGAGGATTCAGGACTGTGGTTTGAGGACTGTGGATTGAGGATTGGGGATTGGGGATTGAGGATTGAAGATTGAGGATTTGTTGTTGAGGATTGAAGAATGAGGATTGAGGATTGAGGATTGAGGATTGAGGATTGAAGATTGAGTATTGAGGATTGAAGATTGAGGATGGAGGATTGAGGACTGAGGATTGAGTATTGGGGATTGAGGATTGAAGATTGAGGATTTGTTGTTGAGGATTGAAGAATGAGGATTGAGGATTGAGGATTGAGGATTGAGGATTGAAGATTGAGTATTGAGGATTGAAGATTGAGGATTGAGGATTGGGGATTGAGGATTGAGGATTGAGGATTGAGGATTGAGGATTGACAACTGATTGTTGAGGACTGAGGGCTGAAGATTGAGGATTCAGGATTGAGGATTCAGAATTGAGGTTTGAGGACTGAGGATTGAGGATTGAGGATTGAAGATTGAAAATTGATGATCGAAGATTGAGGATTGAGGATTGAGGGTTGTGTATTGGGGACGAGGATTGAAGATTGAATATTGATGATCGAAGATTGAGGATTGAGGATTGAGGGTTGTGTATTGGGGACGAGGACTGAGGGTTGAGTATTGATGTTTGAGGTCTGAGGATTGAGGATTGAGGATTGAGAATAGAGGATTGAGGACTGAGGAATGAAGATTGAGGATTTGGTGTTGAGGATTGAAGAATGAGGATTGAGGATTGAGGATTGAGGATTGAGGATTGAGTATTGAAGATTGAGTATTGAGGATTGAAGATTGAGGATTGAGGATTGAGGATTGAGGATTGAGGATTGAGGATTGAGGATTGAAGATTGAGTATTGATGATTGAAGAATGAGGATTGAGGATTGATGACTGAGTATTGAGGATTGAAGATTGAGGATTCAGGATTGAGGATTGAGGATTGAGGAATGAGGATTGAGGATTGAGGGTTGTGGATTGGGGACCAGGACTGAGGGTTGAAGATTGATGTCTGAGGTCTGAGGATTGAGGATTGAGGATTGAGTATTGAGGATCGAAGATTGAGGATTGTGGATTGAGGATTGAGGATTGAGTATTGAAGATTGAAGATTGGGTATTCAGGATTGACGATTGAGGATTGAGTATTGAGGATTGAGAATTGAGGATTGAGGATTGAAGATTGAGTATTGAGGATTGAAGATTGAGGATTGAGGATTGAGGATAGAGGATTGAGGATTGAGGATTGAGGATTGAGGATTGATGTTTGAGGTCTGAGGATTGAGGATAGAGGATTGATAATTGAGGATTGAGGATTGAGGATTGAGGATTGAGGATTGAGGATTCAGGATTGAGGATTCAGAATTGAGGATTCAGGATTGTGGTTCGATGACAGAGGATTGAGGCTTGAGGATTGAGGATTGAGGATTGAGGATTGAGGATTGAACATTGAGGATTGAGGATTTAAGATTGAGGATTGGGTATTGAGGATTGAACATTGAGGATTGAGGATTGAGGATTGAGGATTGAGGACTGAAGATTGAATATTGATGATTGAAGATTGAGGATTGGGGTTTGAGGGATGTGGATTGGGGACCAGGACTGAGGGTTGAATATTGACGTTTGAGGTCTGAGGATTGAGGATTGAGGATTGAGGATTGAGTATTGGGGATTGCGGATTGAACATTGAGGATTGAGGATTGAGTATTGAGGACTGAAGATTGAATATTGATGATTGAAGATTGATGATTGAGGATTGAGAGTCGTGGATTGAGGACGAGGACTGAGGGTTGAGTATTGATGTCTGAGGTCTGAGGATTGAGGATTGAGGATTGAGAATTGAGGATTGAGGATTGAGGACTGAAGATTGAGGATTGGGTATTGAGGATTGAAGAATGAGGATTGAGGATTGAGGATTGAGGATTGAGGATTGAAGATTGAGTATTGAGGATTGAAGATTGAGGATTGAGGACCGAGGATTGAGGATTGAGGATTGAGGATTAAGGATTGAGGATTGAGGATTTCAGATTGAGGATTGAGTATTGAGGATTGAGAATTGAGGATTGAGGATTGAAGATTGAGTATTGAGGATTGAAGATTGGGAATTGAGGATTGAGGATTGAGGATTGAAGATGAGGGCTGAGGGTTGAGGATTGAGGTTTGAGGACTGAGGATTGAGGATTGAGGATTGAGAGTTGAGGATTGAGGGTTGAGGATTGAAGATTGAGGATTGGGTGTTGAGGATTGAAGAATGAGCATTGACGATTGAGGATTGAGGGTTGAGGGTTGAAGATTGAGGATTGAGGATTGAGGTTTGAGGATTGAAGATTGAGTATTGAGGGTTGAAGATTGATGATTGAGGATTGAAGATTGAGGATTGAGGATTGAGGATTGACGATTGAAGATTGAGGATTGCGGACTGAGAGTTGATGGTTGAGTGATGAGGATTGATGTTTGTGGATAGAGATATGAAGATTGCAGATTGAGTATTGCGTATGGAAAACTCTGATCTGAGGATACTCTAGTGAGGATTGAGGATTGACAACTGAGTGTTGAGGACTGAGGGCTGAAGATTGAGGATTCAGGATTGAGGATTCAGGACTGTGGTTTGAGGACTGTGGATTGAGGATTGAGGATTGGGAATTGAGGATTGAGGATCGAGGATTGAAGATTGAAGATTGGGTATTGAGGATTGAACATTGAGTATTGAGGATTGAGGATTGAGGATTGAGGATTGAGGATTGAGAATTGAGGATTGAGGATTGAGGATTGAGGATTGAGGATTGAGGATTGAGGATTCAGGATTGAGGATTCAGGATTGAGGATTCAGGATTGTGGTTCGAGGACAGAGGATTGAGGCTTGAGGATTGAGGATTGAGGATTGAGGATTGAGGATTGAGGATTGAGGATTCAAGATTGAGGATTGGGTATTGAGGATTGAACATTGAGGATTGAGGATTGAGGATTGAGGACTGAAGAATGAATATTGATGATTGAAGATTGAGGATTGGGGATTGAGGGATGTGGATTGGGGACCAGGACTGAGGGTTGAATATTGACGTTTGAGGTCTGAGGATTGAGGATTGAGGATTGAGAATTGAGGATTGAGGATTGAGGATTGAAGATTGAGGATTGGGTATTGAGGATTGAAGAATGAGGATTGAGGATTGAGGATTGAGGCCTGAGGATTGAGAATTGAGAACTGAGGATGAGGACTGTGGGCTGAGGGTTGAGGTTTGAGGAATGAGGATTGAGTGTTGAGGATTGAGGATTGAGGATTGAGGATTGAGGATTGAGTACTGAAGATTGAGTATTGATGACTGAGGATTGAGGATTGAGGATTGAAGATTGAGTATTGTGGATTGAAGATTGAGGATTGAGGATTGAGGATTGAGGATTGAGGATTGAGAATTGAAGATTGAGGATTGGGGACTGAGTGTTGAGGGTTGAGAGATGAGGATTGATGTTTGTGGATAGAGATTTGAAGATTGCAGATTGAGTATTGAGTATTGAAACCTGTGAATTGAGGATATTCTATTGAGGATTGAGGATTGACAACTGATTGTTGAGGACTGAGGGCTGAAGATTGAGGATTCAGGGTTGAGGATTCAGAATTGAGGTTTGAGGACTGAGGATTGAGAATTGATGATTGAGGATTGAGGATTGAGGATTGAGGATTGAAGATCCAGTATTGAGAATTGAAGATTGAGAATTGAGGTTTGAGGATTGAGGATTGAGGATTGAGGATTCAGGATTGAGGATTCAGGATTGAGGATTCAGGATTGTGGTTCGAGGACAGAGGATTGAGGCATGAGGATTGAGGATTGAGGATTGAGGATTGAGGATTGAGGATTGAGGATTGAACATTGAGGATTGAGGATTGAGGGTTGAGGATTGAGAATTGAGGATTGAGGATTGAGGATTGAGGATTGAAGATTGAGGATTGGGTATTGAGGATTGAAGAATGAGGACTGTGGATTGAGGATTGAGGATTGTGGATTGAAGATTGAGTATTGAGGATTGAAGGTTGAGGATTGAGGATTGAGGATTGAGGATTGAGGATTGAGGATTGAGGATTGATGATTGAGGATTGAGGATTGAACATTGAGGACTGAGTGTTGAGTGTTGAGTTATGAGAATTGATGTTTGTGGATAGAGATTTGAAGATTGCAGATTGGTTGTTGAGTATTGAAAACTGTGAATTGAGGATATTCTATTGGGGATTGAGGATTGACAACTGATTCTTGAGGACTGCGGGCTGAAGATTGAGGATTCAGGATTGAGGATTCAGAATTGTGGTTTGAGGACTGAGGATTGAAGATTGAAGATTGAGTATTGGGGGTTGAGGATTGAGGATTGAGGATTGAGGATGAGGGCTGAGGGTTGAAGATTGAGGTCTGAGGACTCAGGACTGAGGATTGAGGATTGAGAATTGAGGATCGAGGATTGAGGATTGAAGATTGAGGATGGGGTATTGAGGATTGAAGAATGAGGATGGAGGATGGGCGATTGAGGATTGAGGATTGAAGATTGAGTATTGAGGATTGAAGATTGAGGATTGAGGATTGACGATTGAGGATTGAGGATTGAGGATTGAGGTTTGAGGATTGATGTTTGAGGTCTGAGGATTGAGGATAGAGGATTGAGAATTGAGGATTGAGGATTCAGGATTGAGGATTCAGGATTGAGGATTCAGGATTGAGGATTCAGGATTGTGGTTCGAGGACAGAGGATTGAGGCTTGAGGATTGAGGATTGAGGATTGAGGATTGAGGATTGAGGATTGAGGACTGAGGGCTGATGATTGAGGATTCAGGGTTGAGGATTCAGAATTGAGGTTTGAGGACTGAGGATTGAGGATTGAGGATTGATGTTTGAGGTCTGAGGATTGAGGATAGAGGATTGAGAATTGAGGATTGAGGATTGAGGATTGTGGATTCAGGATTGAGGATTCAGGATTGAGGATTCAGGATTGTGGTTCGAGGACAGAGGATTGAGGCTTGAGGATTGAGGATTGAGGATTGAGAATTGAGGATTGAGGATTGAGGATTGAGGATTGAGGATTGAGGATTGAGGATTGAGGACTGAGGGCTGAAGATTGAGGATTCAGGGTTGAGGATTCAGAATTGAGGTTTGAGGACTGAGGATTGAGAATTGATGATTGAGAATTGAGGATTGAGGATTGAGGATTGAAGATTCAGTATTGAGGATTGAAGAATGAGGATTGAGGTTTGAGGATTGAGGATTGAGGATTGAGGATTGAGGATTCAGGAATGAGGATTCAGGATTGAGGATTCAGGATTGTGGTTCGAGGACAGAGGATTGAGGCTTGAGGATTGAGGATTGAGGATTGACGATTGAGGATTGAGGATTGAGGATTGAACATTGAGGATTGAGGATTGAGGATTGAGGATTGAGTATTGGGGATTGCGGATTGAACATTGAGGATTGAGGATTGAGGATTGAGGACTGAAGATTGAATATTGATGATTGAAGATTGATGATTGAGGATTGAGAGTTGTGGATTGAGGACGAGGACTGAGGGTTGAGTATTGATGTCTGAGGTCTGAGGATTGAGGATTGAGGATTGAGAATTGAGGATTGAGGATTGAGGATTGGGGATTGAGGATTGAGGATCGAGGATTGAAGATTGAAGATTGGGTATTGAGGATTGAACATTGAGTATTGAGGATTGAGGATTGAGGATTGAGGATTGAGGATTGAAGATTGAATATTGACGATTGAAGGTTGAGGATTGAGGATTGAGTGTTATGGATTCAGGACGAGGACTGCGGGTTGAGTATTGATGTTTGAGGTCTGAGGATTGAGGATAGAGGATTGAGAATTGAGGATTGAGGATTGAGGATTGAAGATTGAGGATTGGGTATTGAGGATTGAAGAATGAGGACTGTGGATTGAGGATTGAGGATTGAGGATTGAAGATTGAGTATTGAGGATTGAAGGTTGAGCATTGAGGATTGAGGATTGAGGATTGAGGATTGAGGATTGAGGATTGATGATTGAGGATTGAGGATTGAACATTGAGGACTGAGTGTTGAGGGTTGAGTGATGAGAATTGATGTTTGTGGATAGAGATTTGAAGATCGCAGATTGGTTGTTGAGTATTGAAAACTGTGAATTGAGGATATTCTATTGGGGATTGAGGATTGACAACTGATTCTTGAGGACTGAGGGCTGAAGATTGAGGATTCAGGATTGAGGATTCAGAATTGTGGTTTGAGGACTGAGGATTGTAGATTGAAGATTCAGTATTGGGGGTTGAGGATTGAGGATTGAGTATTGAGGATTGAGGATTGAGGATTGAGGATTGAGGATTGAAGATTGAATATTGACGATTGAAGGTTGAGGATTGAGGATTGAGTGTTATGGATTCAGGACGAGGACTGCGGGTTGAAGATTGAGGTCTGAGGACTCAGGACTGAGGATTGAGGATTGAGAATTGAGGATCGAGGATTGAGGATTGAAGATTGAGGATGGGGTATTGAGGATTGAAGAATGAGGATGGAGGATGGGCGCTTGAGGATTGAGGGTTGAAGATTGAGTATTCAGGATTGGAAATTGACGATTGAGGATTGAGGATTGAGGATCGAGGATTGAGGATTGAGGATTGAGGATTGAAGATTGAGTATTGTGGATTGAAGATTGAGGATTGAGGATTGAGGATTGAGGATTGAGGATTGAGAATTGAAGATTGAGGATTGGGGACTGAGTGTTGAGGGTTGAGTGATGAGGATTGATGTTTGTGGATAGAGATTTGAAGATTGCAGATTGAGTATTGAGTATTGAAACCTGTGAATTGAGGATATTCTATTGAGGATTGAGGATTGACAACTGATTGTTGAGGACTGAGGGCTGAAGATTGAGGATTCAGGGTTGAGGATTCAGAATTGAGGTTTGAGGACTGAGGATTGAGAATTGATGATTGAGGATTGAGGATTGAGGATTGAGGATTGAGGATTGAAGATTCAGTATTGAGGATTGAAGATTGAGGATTGAGGTTTGAGGATTGAGGATTGAGGATTGAGGATTCAGGATTGAGTATTCAGGATTGAGGATTCAGGATTGTTGTTCGAGGACAGAGGATTGAGGCTTGAGGATTGAGGATTGAGGATTGATGATTGAGGATTGAGGATTGAGGATTGAGGATTGAACATTGAGGATTGAGGATTGACGATTGAGGATTGAGGATTGAGGATTGAGGATTGAGGATTGATGTTTGAGGTCTGAGGATTGAATATTGATGATTGAAGATTGATGATTGAGGATTGAGAGTTGTGGATTGAGGACGAGGACTGAGGGTTGAGTATTGATGTCTGAGGTCTGAGGATTGAGGATTGAGGATTGAGAATTGAGGATTGAGACTTGAGGATTGGGGATTGAGGATTGAGGATCGAGGATTGAAGATTGAAGATTGGGTATTGAGGGTTGAACATTGAGTATTGAGGATTGAGGTTTGAGGATTGAGGATTGAGGATTGAATATTGATAATTGATGATTGAAGGTTGAGGATTGAGGATTGAGGGTTATGGATTCATGACGAGGACTGAGGGTTGAGTATTGATGTTTGAGGTCTGAGGATTGAGGATAGAGGATTGAGAATTGAGGATTGAGGATTGAGGATTGAAGGTTGAGGATTGGGTATTGAGGATTGAAGAATGAGGACTGTGGATTGAGGATTGAGGATTGAGGATTGAAGATTGAGTATTGAGGATTGAAGATTGAGGATTGAGGATTGAGGATTGAGGATTGAGGATTGAGGATTGAGGATTGATGATTGAGGATTGAGGATTGAAGATTGAGTATTGAGGATTGAAGATTGAGGATTGAGGATTGACGATTGAGGATTGAGGATTGAGGACTGAGGATTGAGGATTGAGGATTGAGGATTGAGGATTGAGGATTGAGGATTGAAGATTGAGTATTGAGGATTGAAGATTGAGGATTTTGGATTGAGGATTGAGGATTGAGTATTGAAGATTGAGGATTGGGGATTGAGGACTGACGATTGAGGATTGAGTATTGAGGATTGAGAATTGAGGATTTAGGATTGAGGATTGAGGATTGAGGATTGAGGATTGAGGATTGACGATTGAGGATTGAGGATTGAGGACTGAGAATTGAGGATTGAGGATTGAGGATTGAGAATTGAGGATTGAGGATTGAAGATTGAGTATTGAGGATTGAAGATTGGGAATTGAGGATTGAGGATTGAGGATTGAAGATGAGGGCTGAGGGTTGAGGATTGAGGTTTGAGGACTGAGGATTGAGGATTGAGGATTGAGAGTTGAGGATTGAGGGTTGAGGATTGAAGATTGAGGATTGGGTGTTGAGGATTGAAGAATGAGCATTGACGATTGAGGATTGAGGATTGAGTATTGAAGATTGAGGATTGAGGATTGAGGTTTGAGGATTGAAGATTGAATATTGATGATTGAAGGTTGAGGATTGAGGATTGAGGGTTATGGATTCAGGACGAGGACTGAGGGTTGAGTATTGATGTTTGAGGTCTGAGGATTGAGGATAGAGGATTGAGAATTGAGGATTGAGGATTGAGGATTGAAGATTGAGGATTGGGTATTGAGGATTGAAGAATGAGGACTGAGGATTGAGGATTGAGGATTGAGGATTGAGTATTGAGGATTGAAGATTGAGGATTGAGGATTGAGGATTGAGGATTGATGATTGAGGATTGAGGATTGAGGATTGATGTTTGAGGTCTGAGGATTGAGAATAGAGGATTGAGAATTGAGGATTGAGGATTGAGGATTGAGGATTGAGGATTGAGGATTCAGGATTGAGGATTCAGGATTGTGGTTCGAGGACAGAGGATTGAGGCTTGAGGATTGAGGATTGAGGATTGAGGATTGAGGATTGAGGATTGAGGATTTAAGATTGAGGATTGGGTATTGAGGATTGAACATTGAGGATTGAGGATTGAGGATTGAGGGTTGAGGACTGAAGATTGAATATTGATGATTGAAGATTGAGGATTGGGGATTGAGGGATGTGGATTGGGGACCAGGACTGAGGGTTGAATATTGACGTTTGAGGTCTGAGGATTGAGGATTGAGGATTGAGAATTGAGGATTGAGGATTGAGGATTGAAGATTGAGGATTGGGTATTGAGGATTGAAGAATGAGGATTGAGGATTGAGGATTGAGGCCTGAGGATTGAGAATTGAGAACTGAGGATGAGGACTGAGGGCTGAGGGTTGAGGTTTGAGGAATGAGGATTGGGGGTTGAGGATTGAGGATTGAGGATTGAGGATTGAGGATTGAGTACTGAAGATTGAGTATTGATGACTGAGGATTGAGGATTGAGGATTGAGGATTGTGTATTGAGGGTTGAGGATTGAGGATTGAAGATTGAGTATTGAGGATTGAAGATTGAGGGTTGAGTATAGAGGATCGAGGATTGAGAATGAGGGCTGAGGGTTGAGGATTGAGGGTTGTGGATTCAGGACGAGGACTGAGGGTTGAGTATTGACGTTTGAGGCCTGAGGATTGAGGATAGAGGATTGAGAATTGAGGATTGAGGATTGGGGATTGAAGATTGAGGATTGGGTATTGAGGATTGAAGAATGAGAACTGAGGATTGAGGATTGAGGATTGAGGATTGAAGATTGAGTATTGAGGATTGAAGATTGAGGATTGAGGATTGAGGATTGAGGATTGAGGATTGAGGATTGAGGATTGAGGATTGCGGATTGAAGATTGAGGATTGAGGATTGAGGATTAAACGTTGAGTATTGAGGATTGAAGATTGAGGATTGATGATTGAGGATTGAGGATTGAGGATTGAGGATTGAGTATTGAAGATTGAGGATTGATGATTGAGGATTGAGGATTGAGGATTGAGGATTGAGTATTGGCGATTGAGGATTGAAGATTGAGGATTGAGGATTGAGGATTAATGATTGAGTATTGAGGATTGAAGATTGAGAATTGAGTATTGAGTATTGAACATTGAGGACTGAGTGTTGAGGGTTGGGTGATGAGAATTGATGTTTGTGGATAGAGATTTAAAGATTGCAGATTGGGTGTTGAGTATTGAAAACTGTGAAATGAGGATATTCTATTGGGGATTGAGGATTGACAACTGATTCTTGAGGACTGAGGGCTGAAGATTGAGGATTCAGTATTGAGGATTCAGGATTGTGGTTTGAGGACAGAGGATTGAGGATTGAGGTTTGAAGATTAAGGATTGAGGATTGAGGATTGAAGATTGAGTATTGGGTATTGCGGATTGAATGTTGAGGGTTGAGGATTGAGGATTGAGGATTCAGGATTGAGGATTCAGGATTGAGGATTCAGGATTGTGGTTCGAGGACAGAGGATTGAGGCTTGAGGATTGAGGATTGAGGATTGAGGATTGAGGATTGAGGATTGAGGATTTAAGATTGAGGATTGGGTATTGAGGATTGAACATTGAGGGTTGAGGATTGAGGATTGAGGATTGAGTATTGGGGATTGCGGATTGAACATTGAGGATTGAGGATTGAGGATTGAGGACTGAAGATTGAATATTAATGATTGAAGATTGATGATTGAGGATTGAGAGTTGTGGATTGAGGACGAGGACTGAGGTTTGAGTATTGATGTCTGAGGTCTGAGGATTGAGGATTGAGGATTGAGAATTGAGGATTGAGGATTGAGGATTGAGGTTTGAGAATTGAAGATTCAGGATTGGGGACTGAGTGTTGAGGGTTGAGTGATGAGGATTGATGTTTGTGGATAGAGATTTGAAGATTGCAGATTGAGTATTGAGTATTGAAACCTGTGAATTGAGGATATTCTATTGAGGATTGAGGATTGACAGCTGATTGTTGAGGACTGAGGGCTGAAGATTGAGGATTCAGGATTGAGGATTCAGAATTGAGGTTTGAGGACTGAGGATTAAGGATTGAGGATTGAGGATTGAGGATTGAGGATTGAGGATTGAAGATTGAGGATTGAGGTTTGAGGATTGACGATTGAGGATTGAGGACTCAGGATTGAGGATTCAGGATTGAGGATTCAGGATTGTGGTTCGAGGACAGAGGATTGAGGCTTGAGGATTGAGGATTGAGGATTGAGGATTGAGGATTGAGGATTGAGGATTTCAGATTGAGGATTGGGTATTGAGGATTGAAAATTGAGGATTGAGGATTGAGGATTGAGGATTGAGTATTGGGGATTGCGGATTGAACATTGAGGATTGAGGATTGAGGATTGAGGACTGAAGATTGAATATTGATGATTGAAGATTGATGATTGAGGATTGAGAGTCGTGGATTGAGGACGAGGACTGAGGGTTGAGTATTGATGTCTGAGGTCTGAGGATTGAGGATTGAGGATTGAGAATTGAGGATTGAGGATTGAGGACTGAAGATTGAGGATTGGGTATTGAGGATTGAAGAATGAGGATTGAGGATTGAGGATTGAGGATTGAGGATTGAAGATTGAGTATTGATGATTGAAGATTGATGATTGAGGATTGAGGGTTATGGATTGTTGACGAGGACTGAGGGTTGAGTATTGATGTCTGAGGTCTGAGGATTGAGGATTGAGGATTGAGAATTGAGGATTGAGGATTGAGTATTGAAGATTGAGGATTGGGTATTGAGGATTGAAGAATGAGCATTGAGGATTGAGGATTGAGGATTGAGGATTGAAGATTGAGGATTGAGGATTGAGGTTTGAGAATTGTAGATTGAGTATTGAGGATTGAAGATTCAGGATTGAGGATTGAGGATTGAGGATTGAGGATTGACGATTGAAGATTGAGGATTGCGTATTGAGGATTGAAGAATGAGGACTGAGGATTGAGGATTGAGGATTGAGGATTGAAGATTGAGTATTGAGGATTGAAGATTGAGGATTGAGGATTGGGTATTGATGGTTGAACATTGAGGATTGAGGATTGAGGATTGAGGATTGAGGACTGAGGATTGAAGATTGAGGATGGGGTATTGAGGATTGAAGAATGAGGATGGAGGATGGGCGATTGAGGATTGAGGATTGAGGATTGAAGATTGACGATTGAGGATTGAGGATTGAGGATTGAGGTTTGAGGAACGATGTTTGAGGTCTGAGGATTGAGGATAGAGGATTGAGAATTGAGGATTGAGGATTCAGGATTGAGGATTCAGGATTGAGGATTCAGGATTGAGGATTCAGGATTGTGGTTCGAGGACAGAGGATTGAGGCTTGAGGATTGAGGATTGAGGATTGAGGATTGAGGATTGAGGATTGAGGGCTGAGGGCTGATGATTGAGGATTCAGGGTTGAGGATTCAGAATTGAGGTTTGAGGACTGAGGATTGAGGATTGAGGATTGATGTTTGAGGTCTGAGGATTGAGGATAGAGGATTGAGAATTGAGGATTGAGGATTGAGGATTGTGGATTCAGGATTGAGGATTCAGGATTGAGGATTCAGGATTGTGGTTCGAGGACAGAGGATTGAGGCTTGAGGATTGAGGATTGAGGATTGAGAATTGAGGATTGAGGATTGAGGATTGAGGATTGAGGATTGAGGATTGAGGATTGAGGACTGAGGGCCGAAGATTGAGGATTCAGGGTTGAGGATTCAGAATTGAGGTTTGAGGACTGAGGATTGAGAATTGATGATTGAGGATTGAGGATTGAGGATTGAGGATTGAAGATTCAGTATTGAGGATTGAAGATTGAGGATTGAGGTTTGAGGATTGAGGATTGAGGATTGAGGATTGAGGATTCAGGAATGAGGATTCAGGATTGAGGATTCAGGATTGTGGTTCGAGGACAGAGGATTGAGGCTTGAGGATTGAGGATTGAGGATTGACGATTGAGGATTGAGGATTGAGGATTGAGGACTGAAGATTGAATATTGATGATTGAAGATTGATGATTGAGGATTGAGAGTTGTGGATTGAGGACGAGGACTGAGGGTTGAGTATTGATGTCTGAGGTCTGAGGATTGAGGATTGAGGATTGAGAATTGAGGATTGAGGATTGAGGATTGGGGATTGAGGATTGAGGATCGAGGATTGAAGATTGAAGATTGGGTATTGAGGATTGAACATTGAGTATTGAGGATTGAGGATTGAGGATTGAGGATTGAGGATTGAAGATTGAATATTGACGATTGAAGGTTGAGGATTGAGGATTGAGTGTTATGGATTCAGGACGAGGACTGCGGGTTGAGTATTGATGTTTGAGGTCTGAGGATTGAGGATAGAGGATTGAGAATTGAGGATTGAGGATTGAGGATTGAAGATTGAGGATTGGGTATTGAGGATTGAAGAATGAGGACTGTGGATTGAGGATTGAGGATTGAGGATTGAAGATTGAGTATTGAGGATTGAAGGTTGAGGATTGAGGATTGAGGATTGAGGATTGAGGATTGAGGATTGAGGATTGATGATTGAGGATTGAGGATTGAACATTGAGGACTGAGTGTTGAGGGTTGAGTGATGAGAATTGATGTTTGTGGATAGAGATTTGAAGATCGCAGATTGGTTGTTGAGTATTGAAAACTGTGAACTGAGGATATTCTATTGGGGATTGAGGATTGACAACTGATTCTTGAGGACTGAGGGCTGAAGATTGAGGATTCAGGATTGAGGATTCAGAATTGTGGTTTGAGGACTGAGGATTGTAGATTGAAGATTCAGTATTGGGGGTTGAGGATTGAGGATTGAGGATTGAGGATTGAGGATGAGGGCTGAGGGTTGAAGATTGAGGTCTGAGGACTCAGGACTGAGGATTGAGGATTGAGAATTGAGGATCGAGGATTGAGGATTGAAGATTGAGGATGGGGTATTGAGGATTGAAGAATGAGGATGGAGGATGGGCGCTTGAGGATTGAGGGTTGAAGATTGAGTATTCAGGATTGGAAATTGACGATTGAGGATTGAGGATTGAGGATCGAGGATTGAGGATTGAGGATTGAGGATTGAAGATTGAGTATTGTGGATTGAAGATTGAGGATTGAGGATTGAGGATTGAGGATTGAGGATTGAGGATTGAGGATTGAGAATTGAAGATTGAGGATTGGGGACTGAGTGTTGATGGTTGAGTGATGAGGATTGATGTTTGTGGATAGAGATTTGAAGATTGCAGATTGAGTATTGAGTATTGAAACCTGTGAATTGAGGATATTCTATTGAGGATTGAGGATTGACAACTGATTGTTGAGGACTGAGGGCTGAAGATTGAGGATTCAGGGTTGAGGATTCAGAATTGAGGTTTGAGGACTGAGGATTGAGGATTGATGATTGAGGATTGAGGATTGAGGATTGAGGATTGAGTATTGAAGATTCAGTATTGAGGATTGAAGATTGAGGATTGAGGTTTGAGGATTGAGGATTGAGGATTGAGGATTCAGGATTGAGTATTCAGGATTGAGGATTCAGGATTGTGGTTCGAGGACAGAGGATTGAGGCTTGAGGATTGAGGATTGAGGATTGATGATTGAGGATTGAGGATTGAGGATTGAGGATTGAACATTGAGGATTGAGGATTGACGATTGAGGATTGAGGATTGAGGATTGAGGATTGAGGATTGAGGATTGATGTTTGAGGTCTGAGGATTGAATATTGATGATTGAAGATTGATGATTGAGGATTGAGAGTTGTGGATTGAGGACGAGGACTGAGGGTTGAGTATTGATGTCTGAGGTCTGAGGATTGAGGATTGAGGATTGAGAATTGAGGATTGAGAATTGAGGATTGGGGATTGAGGATTGAGGATCGAGGATTGAAGATTGAAGATTGGGTATAGAGGGTTGAACATTGAGTATTGAGGATTGAGGTTTGAGGATTGAGGATTGAGGATTGAATATTGAATATTGATGATTAAAGGTTGAGGATTGAGGATTGAGGGTTATGGATTCAGGACGAGGACTGAGGGTTGAGTATTGATGTTTGAGGTCTGAGGATTGAGGATAGAGGATTGAGAATTGAGGATTGAGGATTGAGGATAGAAGGTTGAGGATTGGGTATTGAGGATTGAAGAATGAGGACTGTGGATTGAGGATTGAGGATTGAGGATTGAAGATTGAGTATTGAGGATTGAAGATTGAGGATTGAGGATTGAGGATTGAGGATTGAGGATTGAGGATTGAGGATTGATGATTGAGGATTGAGGATTGAAGATTGAGTATTGAGGATTGAAGATTGAGGATTGAGGATTGACGATTGAGGATTGAGGATTGAGGACTGAGGATTGAGGATTGAGGATTGAGGATTGAGTATTGAAGATTGAGGATTGATGATTGAGGATTGAGGATTGAGGATTGAGGATTGAGTATTGGCGATTGAGGATTGAAGATTGAGGATTGAGGATTGAGGATTAATGATTGAGTATTGAGGATTGAAGATTGAGAATTGAGGATTGAGGATTAAACATTGAGGACTGAGTGTTGAGGGTTGAGTGATGAGAAATGATGTTTCTGGATAGAGATTTGAAGATTGCAGATTGGTTGTTGAGTATTGAAAACTGTGAATTGAGGATATTCTATTGGGGATTGAGGATTGACAACTGATTCTTGAGGACTGAGGGCTGAACATTGTGGATTCAGGATTGAGGATTCAGAATTGTGGTTTGAGGACTGAGGATTGAAGATTGAAGATTGAGTATTGGGGGTTGAGGATTGAGGATTGAGGATTGAGGATTGAGGATGAGGGCTGAGGGTTGAAGATTGAGGTCTGAGGACTCAGGACTGAGGATTGAGGATTGAGAATTGAGGATCGAGGATTGAGGGTTGAAGATTGAGGATGGGGTAATGAGGATTGAAGAATGAGGATGGAGGATGGGCGATTGAGGATTGAGGATTGAAGATTGAGTATAGAGGATTGAAGATTGAGGATTGAGGATTGACGATTGAGGATTGAGGATTGAGGATTGAGGATTGAGGATTGATGTTTGAGGTCTGAGGATTGAGGATAGAGGATTGAGAATTGAGGATTGAGGATTCAGGATTGAGGATTCAGGATTGAGGATTCAGGATTGAGGATTCAGGATTGTGGTTCTAGGACAGAGCATTGAGGCTTGGGGATTGAGGATTGAGGATTGAGGATTGAGGATTGAGGATTGAGGACTGAGGGCTGAAGATTGAGGATTCAGGGTTGAGGATTCAGAATTGAGGTTTGAGGACTGAGGATTGAGGATTGAGGATTGAGGATTGATGTTTGAGGTCTGAGGATTGAGGATAGAGGATTGAGAATTTAAGATTGAGGATTGAGGATTGAGGATTCAGGATTGAGGATTCAGGATTGAGGATTCAGGATTGTGGTTCGAGGACAGAGGATTGAGGCTTGAGGATTGAGGACTGAGGATTGAGAATTGGGGATTGAGGATTGAGGATTGAGGATTGAGGATTGAGGATTGAGGATTGAAGATTCAGTATTGAGGATTGAAGATTGAGGATTGAGGTTTGAGGATTGAGGATTGAGGATTGAGGGTTCAGGAATGAAGATTCAGGATTGAGGATTCAGGATTGTGGTTCGAGGACAGAGGATTGAGGCTTGAGGATTGAGGATTGAGGATTGAGGATTGAACATTGAGGATTGAGGATTGAGGATTGAACATTGAGGATTGAGGATTGAGGATTGAGGATTGAGTATTGGGGATTGCGGATTGAACATTGAGGATTGAGGATTGAGGATTGAGGATTGAGGACTGAAGGTTGAATATTGATGATTGAAGATTGATGATTGAGGATTGAGAGTTGTGGATTGAGGACGAGGACTGAGGGTTGAGTATTGATGTCTGAGGTCTGAGGATTGATGATTGAGGATTGAGAATTGAGGATTGAGGATTGAGGATTGGGGATTGAGGATTGAGGATCGAGGATTGAAGATTGAAGATTGGGTATTGAGGATTGAACATTGAGTATTGAGGATTGAGGATTGAGGATTGAGGATTGAGGATTGAAGATTGAATATTGATGATTGAAGGTTGAGGATTGAGGATTGAGTGTTATGGATTCAGGACGAGGACTGAGGGTTGAGTATTGATGTTTTAGGTCTGAGGATTGAGGATAGAGGATTGAGAATTGAGGATTGAGGATTGAGGATTGAAGATTGAGGATTGGGTATTGAGGATTGAAGAATGAGGACTGTGGATTGAGGATTGAGGATTGAGGACTGAAGATTGAGTATTGAGGATTGAAGGTTGAGGATTGAGGATTGAGGATTGAGGATTGAGGATTGAGGATTGATGATTGAGGATTGAGGATTGAACATTGAGGACTGAGTGTTGAGGGTTGAGTGATGAGAATTGATGTTTGTGGATAGAGATTTGAAGATTGCAGATTGGTTGTTGAGTATTGAAAACTGTGAATTGAGGATATTCTATTGGGGATTGAGGATTGACAACTGATTCTTGAGGACTGAGGGCTGAAGATTGAGGATTCAGAATTGTGGTTTGAGGACTGAGGATTGAAGATTGAAGATTCAGTATTGGGGGTTGACGATTGAGGATTGAGGATGGAGGATTGAGGATGAGGGATGAGGGTTGAAGGTTGAGGTCTGAGGACTCAGGACTGAGGATTGAGGATTGAGAATTGAGGATCGAGGATTGAGGATTGAAGATTGAGGATGGGGTATTGAGGATTGAAGAATGAGGTGGAGGATGGGCTATTGAGGATTGAGGATTGAAGATTGAGTATTCAGGATTGGAAATTGACGATTGAGGATTGAGGATTGAGGATCGAGGATTGAGGATTGAGGATTGAGGATTGAAGATTGAGTATTGTGGATTGAAGATTGAGGATTGAGGATTGAGGATTGAGGATTGAGGATTGAGGATTGAGAATTGAAGATTGAGGATTGGGGACTGAGTGTTGAGGGTTGAGTGATGAGTATTGATGTTTGTGGATAGAGATTTGAAGATTGCAGATTGAGTATTGAGTATTGAAACCTGTGAATTGAGGATATTCTATTGAGGATTGAGGATTGACAACTGATTGTTGAGGACTGAGGGCTGAAGATTGAGGATTCAGTGTTGAGGATTCAGAATTGAGGTTTGAGGACTGAGGATTGAGGATTGATGATTGAGGATTGAGGATTGAGGATTGAGGATTGAAGATTCAGTATTGAGGATTGAAGATTGAGGATTGAGGTTTGAGGATTGAGGATTGAGTATTGAGGATTCAGGATTGAGGATTCAGGATTGAGGATTCAGGATTGTGGTTCGAGGACAGAGGATTGATGCTTGAGGATTGAGCATTGTGGATTGAGGATTGAGGATTGAGGATTGAGGATTGAGGATTGAACATTGAGGATTGAGGATTGAAGATTGAGTATTGAGGATTGAAGATTGAGGATTGAGGATTGACGATTGAGGATTGAGGATTGAGGATTGATGTTTGAGGTCTGAGGATTGGGGATAGAGGATTGAGAATTGAGGATTGAGGATTGAGGATTGAGGATTCAGGATTGAGGATTCAGGATTGAGGATTCAGGATTGTGGTTCGAGGACAGAGGACTGAGGCTTGAGGATTGAGGATTGAGGATTGAGGATTGAGGATTGAGGATTGAGTATTTAAGATTGAGGATTGGGTATTGAGGATTGAACAATGAGGATTGAGGATTGAGGATTGAGGATTGAGGACTGAAGATTGAATATTGATGATTGAAGATTGAGGATTGGGGATTGAGGGATGTGGATTGGGGACCAGGACTGCGGGTTGAATATTGACGTTTGAGGTCTGAGGATTGAGGATTGAGGATTGAGAATTGAGGATTGAGGATTGAGGATTGAGGATTGAGGATTGAGGATTGAGGACTGAGGATTGAAGATTGAGGATTGAGGATTGAGGATTAAAGGTTGAGCATTGAGGATTGAAGATTGAGGATTGATGATTGAGGATTGAGGATTGAGGATTGAGGATTGAGGACTGAATATTGAAGATTGAGAGTTGGTGATTGAGGATTGAGTATTGAGGATTGAGGATAGAGTATTGGGGATTGCTGATTGAACGTTGAGGATTGAGGATTGAGGATTGAGGATTGAGGATTGTGGATTGAGGATTGAGGAATGAGGATTGAGGATTGAGGATTGAAGATTGAATATTGATGATTGAAGTTTGAGGATTGAGGATTGAGGGTTGTGGATTGAGGACGAGGACTCAGGGTTGAGTATTAATGTTTGAGAACTGAGGATTGAGGATAGAGGGTTGAGAATTGATGATTGAGGATTGAGGATTGAGGATTGAGGATTGAAGATTGAGGATTGGGTATTGCGGATTGAATATTGAGGGTTGAGGATTGAGGATTGAGGATTCAGGATTGAGGATTCAGGATTGAGGATTCAGGATTCTGGTTCGAGGACAGAGGATTGAGGCTTGAGGATTGAGGATTGAGGATTGAGGATTGAGGATTGAGGATTGAGGATTTAAGATTGAGGATTGGGTATTGAGGATTGAACATTGAGGATTGAGGATTGAGGATTGAAGATTGAGGATTGAGGATTGACGATTGAGGATTGAGGATTGAGGATTGATGTTTGAGGTCTGAGGATTGGGGATAGAGGATTGAGAATTGAGGATTGAGGATTGAGGATTGAGGATTCAGGATTGAGGATTCAGGATTGAGGATTCAGGATTGTGGTTCGAGGACAGAGGACTGAGGCTTGAGGATTGAGGATTGAGGATTGAGGATTGAGGATTGAGGATTGAGTATTTAAGATTGAGGATTGGGTATTGAGGATTGAACAATGAGTATTGAGGATTGAGGATTGAGGATTGAGGACTGAAGATTGAATATTGATGATTGAAGATTGAGGATTGGGGATTGAGGGATGTGGATTGGGGACCAGGACTGCGGGTTGAATATTGACGTTTGAGGTCTGAGGATTGAGGATTGAGGATTGAGAATTGAGGATTGAGGATTGAGGATTGAGGATTGAGGATTGAGGATTGAGGATTGAGGACTGAGGATTGAAGATTGAGGATTGAGGATTGAGGATTAAAGGTTGAGCATTGAGGATTGAAGATTGAGGATTGATGATTGAGGATTGAGGATTGAGGATTGAGGATTGAGGACTGAATATTGAAGATTGAGAATTGGTGATTGAGGATTGAGTATTGAGGATTGAGGATAGAGTATTGGGGATTGCTGATTGAACGTTGAGGATTGAGGATTGAGGATTGAGGATTGAGGATTGAAGATTGAGGATTGGGTATTGCGGATTGAATATTGAGGGTTGAGGATTGAGGATTGAGGATTCAGGATTGAGGATTCAGGATTGAGGATTCAGGATTCTGGTTCGAGGACAGAGGATTGAGGCTTGAGGATTGAGGATTGAGGATTGAGGATTGAGGATTTAGGATTGAGGATTTAAGATTGAGGATTGGGCATTGAGGATTGAACATTGAGGATTGAGGATTGAGGATTGAGGATTGAGTATTGGGGATTGCGGATTGAACATTGAGGATTGAGGATTGAGGATTGAGGACTGAAGATTGAATATTAATGATTGAAGATTGATGATTGAGGATTGAGAGTTGTGGATTGAGGACGAGGACTGAGGGTTGAGTATTGATGTCTGAGGTCTGAGGATTGAGGATTGAGGATTGAGAATTGAGGATTGAGGATTGAGGACTGAAGATTGAGAATTGGGTATTGAGGATTGAAGAATGAGGATTGAGGATTGAGGATTGAGGATTGAGGATTGAAGATTGAGTATTGAGGATTGAAGATTGAGTATTGAGGATTGAAGATTGAGGATTGATGATTGAGGATTGAGGATTGTGGATTGAGGATTGAGGATTGAGTATTGAAGATTGAGGATTGATGATTGAGGATTGAGGATTGAGGATTGAGGATTGAGTATTGGCGATTGAGGATTGAAGATTGAGGATTGAGGATTGAGGATTAATGATTGAGTATTGAGGATTGAAGATTGAGAATTGAGGATTGAGGATTAAACATTGAGGACTGAGTGTTGAGGGTTGAGTGATGAGAATTGATGTTTCTGGATAGAGATTTGAAGATTGCAGATTGGTTGTTGAGTATTGAAAACTGTGAATTGAGGATATTCTATTGGGGATTGAGGATTGACAACTGATTCTTGAGGACTGAGGGCTGAACATTGAGGATTCAGGATTGAGGATTCAGAATTGTGGTTTGAGGACTGAGGATTGAAGATTGAAGATTGAGTATTGGGGGTTGAGGATTGAGGATTGAGGATTGAGGATTGAGGATGAGGGCTGAGGGTTGAAGATTGAGGTCTGAGGACTCAGGACTGAGGATTGAGGATTGAGAATTGAGGATCGAGGATTGAGGGTTGAAGATTGAGGATGGGGTATTGAGGATTGAAGAATGAGGATGGAGGATGGGCGATTGAGGATTGAGGATTGAAGATTGAGTATAGAGGATTGAAGATTGAGGATTGAGGATTGACGATTGAGGATTGAGGATTGAGGATTGAGGATTGAGGATTGATGTTTGAGGTCTGAGGATTGAGGATAGAGGATTGAGAATTGAGGATTGAGGATTCAGGATTGAGGATTCAGGATTGAGGATTCAGGATTGAGGATTCAGGATTGTGGTTCTAGGACAGAGCATTGAGGCTTGGGGATTGAGGATTGAGGATTGAGGATTGAGGATTGAGGATTGAGGACTGAGGGCTGAAGATTGAGGATTCAGGGTTGAGGATTCAGAATTGAGGTTTGAGGACTGAGGATTGAGGATTGAGGATTGATGTTTGAGGTCTGAGGATTGAGGATAGAGGATTGAGAATTGAAGATTGAGGATTGAGGATTGAGGATTCAGGATTGAGGATTCAGGATTGAGGATTCAGGATTGTGGTTCGAGGACAGAGGATTGAGGCTTGAGGATTGAGGACTGAGGATTGAGAATTGGGGATTGAGGATTGAGGATTGAGGATTGAGGATTGAGGATTGAGGATTGAAGATTCAGTATTGAGGATTGAAGATTGAGGATTGAGGTTTGAGGATTGAGGATTGAGGATTGAGGATTCAGGAATGAAGATTCAGGATTGAGGATTCAGGATTGTTGTTCGAGGACAGAGGATTGAGGCTTGAGGATTGAGGATTGAGGATTGAGGATTGAGGATTGAGGATTGAGGATTGAGGATTGAACATTGAGGATTGAGGATTGAGGATTGAGGATTGAGTATTGGGGATTGCGGATTGAACATTGAGGATTGAGGATTGAGGATTGAGGATTGAGGACTGAAGGTTGAATATTGATGATTGAAGATTGATGATTGAGGATTGAGAGTTGTGGATTGAGGACGAGGACTGAGGGTTGAGTATTGATGTCTGAGGTCTGAGGATTGAGGATTGGGGATTGAGAATTGAGGATTGAGGATTGAGGATTGGGGATTGAGGATTGAGGATCGAGGATTGAAGATTGAAGATTGGGTATTGAGGATTGAACATTGAGTATTGAGGATTGAGGATTGAGGATTGAGGATTGAGGATTGAAGATTGAATATTGATGATTGAAGGTTGAGGATTGAGGATTGAGTGTTATGGATTCAGGACGAGGACTGAGGGTTGAGTATTGATGTTTTAGGTCTGACGATTGAGGATAGAGGATTGAGAATTGAGGATTGAGGATTGAGGATTGAAGATTGAGGATTGGGTATTGAGGATTGAAGAATGAGGACTGTGGATTGAGGATTGAGGATTGAGGACTGAAGATTGAGTATTGAGGATTGAAGGTTGAGGATTGAGGATTGAGGATTGAGGATTGAGGATTGAGGATTGATGATTGAGGATTGAGGATTGAACATTGAGGACTGAGTGTTGAGGGTTGAGTGATGAGAATTGATGTTTGTGGATAGAGATTTGAAGATTGCAGATTGGTTGTTGAGTATTGAAAACTGTGAATTGAGGATATTCTATTGGGGATTGAGGATTGACAACTGATTCTTGAGGACTGAGGGCTGAAGATTGAGGATTCAGAATTGTGGTTTGAGGACTGAGGATTGAAGATTGAAGATTCAGTATTGGGGGTTGAGGATTGAGGATTGAGGATGGAGGATAGAGGATGAGGGCTGAGGGTTGAAGGTTGAGGTCTGAGGACTCAGGACTGAGGATTGAGGATTGAGAATTGAGGATCGAGGATTGAGGATTGAAGATTGAGGATGGGGTATTGAGGATTGAAGAATGAGGATGGAGGATGGGCTATTGAGGATTGAGGATTGAAGATTGAGTATTCAGGATTGGAAATTGACGATTGAGGATTGAGGATTGAGGATCGAGGATTGAGGATTGAGGATTGAGGATTGAAGATTGAGTATTGTGGATTGAAGATTGAGGATTGAGGATTGAGGATTGAGGATTGAGGATTGAGGATTGAGAATTGAAGATTGAGGATTGGGGACTGAGTGTTGAGGGTTGAGTGATGAGGATTGATGTTTGTGGATAGAGATTTGAAGATTGCAGATTGAGTATTGAGTATTGAAACCTGTGAATTGAGGATATTCTATTGAGGATTGAGGATTGACAACTGATTGTTGAGGACTGAGGGCTGAAGATTGAGGATTCAGTGTTGAGGATTCAGAATTGAGGTTTGAGGACTGAGGATTGAGGATCGATGATTGAGGATTGAGGATTGAGGATTGAGGATTGAAGATTCAGTATTGAGGATTGAAGATTGAGGATTGAGGTTTGAGGATTGAGGATTGAGTATTGAGGATTCAGGATTGAGGATTCAGGATTGAGGATTCAGGATTGTGGTTCGAGGACAGAGGATTGAGGCTTGAGGATTGAGCATTGTGGATTGAGGATTGAGGATTGAGGATTGAGGATTGAGGATTGAACATTGAGGATTGAGGATTGAAGATTGAGTATTGAGGATTGAAGATTGAGGATTGAGGATTGACGATTGAGGATTGAGGATTGAGGATTGATGTTTGAGGTCTGAGGATTGGGGATAGAGGATTGAGAATTGAGGATTGAGGATTGAGGATTGAGGATTCAGAATTGAGGATTCAGGATTGAGGATTCAGGATTGTGGTTCGAGGACAGAGGACTGAGGCTTGAGGATTGAGGATTGAGGATTGAGGATTGAGGATTGAGGATTGAGTATTTAAGATTGAGGATTGGGTATTGAGGATTGAACAATGAGGATTGAGGATTGAGGATTGAGGATTGAGGACTGAAGATTGAATATTGATGATTGAAGATTGAGGAATGGGGATTGAGGGATGTGGATTGGGGACCAGGACTGCGGGTTGAATATTGACGTTTGAGGTCTGAGGATTGAGGATTGAGGATTGAGAATTGAGGATTGAGGATTGAGGATTGAGGATTGAGGATTGAGGATTGAGGACTGAGGATTGAAGATTGAGGATTGAGGATTGAGGATTAAAGGTTGAGCATTGAGGATTGAAGATTGAGGATTGATGATTGAGGATTGAGGATTGAGGATTGAGGATTGAGGACTGAATATTGAAGATTGAGAGTTGGTGATTGAGGATTGAGTATTGAGGATTGAGGATAGAGTATTGGGGATTGCTGATTGAACGTTGAGGATTGAGGATTGAGGATTGAGGATTGAGGATTGTGGATTGAGGATTGAGGAATGAGGATTGAGGATTGAGGATTGAAGATTGAATATTGATGATTGAAGTTTGAGGATTGAGGATTGAGGGTTGTGGATTGAGGACGAGGACTCAGGGTTGAGTATTAATGTTTGAGAACTGAGGATTGAGGATAGAGGGTTGAGAATTGATGATTGAGGATTGAGGATTGAGGATTGAGGATTGAAGATTGAGGATTGGGTATTGCGGATTGAATATTGAGGGTTGAGGATTGAGGATTGAGGATTCAGGATTGAGGATTCAGGATTGAGGATTCAGGATTCTGGTTCGAGGACAGAGGATTGAGGCTTGAGGATTGAGGATTGAGGATTGAGGATTGAGGATTGAGGATTGAGGATTTAAGATTGAGGATTGGGTATTGAGGATTGAACATTGAGGATTGAGGATTGAGGATTGAAGATTGAGGATTGAGGATTGACGATTGAGGATTGAGGATTGAGGATTGATGTTTGAGGTCTGAGGATTGGGGATAGAGGATTGAGAATTGAGGATTGAGGATTGAGGATTGAGGATTCAGGATTGAGGATTCAGGATTGAGGATTCAGGATTGTGGTTCGAGGACAGAGGACTGAGGCTTGAGGATTGAGGATTGAGGATTGAGGATTGAGGATTGAGGATTGAGTATTTAAGATTGAGGATTGGGTATTGAGGATTGAACAATGAGTATTGAGGATTGAGGATTGAGGATTGAGGACTGAAGATTGAATATTGATGATTGAAGATTGAGGATTGGGGATTGAGGGATGTGGATTGGGGACCAGGACAGCGGGTTGAATATTGACGTTTGAGGTCTGAGGATTGAGGATTGAGGATTGAGAATTGAGGATTGAGGATTGAGGATTGAGGATTGAGGATTGAGGATTGAGGATTGAGGACTGAGGATTGAAGATTGAGGATTGAGGATTGAGGTTTAAAGGTTGAGCATTGAGGATTGAAGATTGAGGATTGATGATTGAGGATTGAGGATTGAGGATTGAGGATTGAGGACTGAATATTGAAGATTGAGAATTGGTGATTGAGGATTGAGTATTGAGGATTGAGGATTGAGTATTGGGGATTGCGGATTGAACATTGAGGATTGAGGATTGAGGATTGAGGACTGAAGATTGAATATTAATGATTGAAGATTGATGATTGAGGATTGAGAGTTGTGGATTGAGGACGAGGACTGAGGGTTGAGTATTGATGTCTGAGGTCTGAGGATTGAGGATTGAGGATTGAGAATTGAGGATTGAGGATTGAGGACTGAAGATTGAGAATTGGGTATTGAGGATTGAAGAATGAGGATTGAGGATTGAGGATTGAGGATTGAGGATTGAAGATTGAGTATTGAGGATTGAAGATTGAGGATTGAGGACTGAGGATAGAGGATTGAGGATTGAGGATTGAGGATTGAGGATTGAGGATTGAAGATTGAGTATTGAGGATTGAAGATTGAGTATTGAGGATTGAGGATTGAGGATTGAGGATTGAGGATTGAGGATTGAGGATTGAGGGTTGAGGATTGAGGATTGAAGATTGAGTATTGAGGATTGAAGGTTGAGGATTGAGGATTGAGGATTGAGTATTGGGGATTGAGGAATGAAGATTGAGGATTTGTTGTTGAGGATTGAAGAATGAGGATTGAGGATTGAGGATTGAGGATTGATGATTGAAGATTGAGTATTGAGGATTGAAGATTGAGGATTGAGGATTGGGGATTGAGGATTGAGGATTGAGGATTGACAACTGATTGTAGAGGACTGAGGGCTGAAGATTGATGATTCAGGATTGAGGATTCAGAATTGAGGTTTGAGGACTGAGGATTGAGGATTGAGGATTGAAGATTGAATATTGATGATCGAAGATTGATGATTGAGGATTGAGGGTTGTGTATTGAGGACGAGGACTGAGGGTTGAGTATTGATGTCTGAGGTCTGAGGATTGAGGATTGAGGATTGAGAATAGAGGATTGAGGATTGAGGAATGAAGATTGAGGATTTGGTGTTGAGGATTGAAGAATCAGGATTGAGGATTGAGGATTGAGGATTGAGGATTGAAGATTGAGTATTGAGGATTGAAGATTGAGGATTGAGGATTGAGGATTGAGGATTGAGGATTGAGGAATGAGGATTGAAGATTGAGTATTGATGATTGAAGATTGAGGATTGAGGATTGATGACTGAGTATTGAGGATTGAAGGTTGAGGATTCAGGATTGAGGATTGCAGGATTGAGGAATGAGGATTCAGGATTGAGGGTTGTGGATTGTGGACCAGGACTGAGGGTTGAATATTGATGTTTGAGGTCTGAGGATTGAGGATTGAGGATTGAGAATAGATGATTGAGGATTGAGGATTGAAGATTGAGGATTGGGTATTGAGGATTGAAGATTGTCGATTGAGGATTGAGGATTGAAGATTGAGGATTGAAGATTGAGGATTGGGGACTGAGTGTTGAGGGCTGAGTGATGAGAATTGATGTTTGTGGATAGAGATTTGAAGATTGCAGATTGAGTATTGTGTATGGAAAACTCTGAACTGAGGACATTCTATTGAGGATTGAGGATTGACAACTGATTGTTGAGGACTGAGGGCTGAAGATTGAGGATTCAGTATTGAGGATTCAGGATTGTGGTTTGAGGACAGAGGATTGAGGATTGAGGTTTGAGGATTGAGGATTGAGGATTGAGGATTGAAGATTGAGGATTGGGTATTGCGGATTGAATATTGAGGGTTGAGGATTGAGGATTGAGGATTCAGGATTGAGGATTCAGGATCGCGGATTCAGGATTGTGGTTCGAGGACAGAGGATTGAGGCTTGAGGATTGAGGATTGAGGATTGAGGACTGAGGATTGAGGATTGAGGATTTAAGATTGAGGTTTGGGTATTGAGGATTGAACATTTAGAATTGAGGATTGAGGATTGAGGATTGAGTATTTTGGATTGCGGATTGAACATTGAGGATTGAGGATTGAGGGTTGAGGACTGAAGATTGAATATTAATGATTGAAGATTGATGATTGAGGATTGAGAGTTGTGGATTGAGGACGAGGACTGAGGGTTGAGTATTGATGTCTGAGGTCTGAGGATTAAGGATTGAGGATTGAGAATTGAGGATTGTGGATTTAGGACTGAAGATTGAGGGTTGGGTATTGAGGATTGAAGAATGAGGATTGAGGATTGAGGATTGAGGATTGAGGATTGAAGATTGAGTATTGAGGATTGAAGATTGAGTATTGAGGACTGAGGATTGAGGATTGAGGATTGAGGATAGAGGATTGAGGATTGAGGATTGAAGACTGAGTATTGAGGATTGAAGATTGAGGATTGTGGATTGAGGATTGAGGATTGAGTAATGAAGACTGAGGATTGGGGATTGAGGATTGACGATTGAGGATTGCGTATTGAGGATTGAGAATTGAGGATTGAGGATTGAAGATTGAGTATTGAGGATTGAAGGTTGGGAATTGAGGATTGAGGATTGAGGATTGAAGATGAGGGCTGAGGGTTGAGGATTGAGGTTTGAGGTCTGAGGATTGAGGATTGAGGATTGAGAGTTGAGGATTGAGGGTTGAGGATTGAAGATTGAGGATTGATGATTGAGGATTGAGGATTGAAGATTGAGTATTGAGGATTGAAGATTGAGGATTGAGGATTGAGGATTGAGGATTGAGGATTGAGGATTGAGGATTGAGGATTGATGTTTGAGGTCTGAGGATTGAGTATAGAGGATTGAGAATTGAGGATTGAGGTTTGAGGATTGAGGATTGAGGATTTAAGATTGAGGATTGGGTATTGAGGATTGAACATTGAGGATTGAGGATTGAGGATTGAGGATTGAGTACTGAAGATTGAATATTGATGATTGAAGATTGAGGATTGGGGATTGAGGGATGTGGATTGGGGACCAGGACTGAGGGTTGAATATTGACGTTTGAGGTCTGAGCATTGAGGAATGAGGATTGAGAATTGAGGATTGAGGATTGAGGATTGAAGATTGAGGATTGGGTATTGGGTATTGAAGATTGAAGAATGAGGATTGAGGATTGAGGATTGAGGCCTGAGGATTGAGAATTGAGAACTGAGGATGAGGACTGAGGGCTGAGGGTTGAGGTTTGAGGAATGAGGATTGGGGGTTGAGGATTGAGGATTGAGGACTGAGGATTGAGGATTGAGTACTGAAGATTGAGTATTGATGACTGAGGATTGAGGATTGAGGATTGTGGATTGAGGGTTGAGGATTGAGGATTGAAGATTGAGTATTGAGGATTGAAGATTGAGGATTGAGTATTGAGGATCGAGGATTGAGCATGAGGGCTGAGGGTTGAGGATTGAGGTTTGAGGATTGAGGACTGAGGATTGAGGATTGATGATTGAGTATTGAGGATTGAAGATTGAGGATTGAGGATTGAGGATTGAGGATTGAGGATTGAGGATTGAGGATTGAAAATTGAGGACTGGGGACTGAGTGTTGAGGGTTGAGTGATGAGAATTGGTGTTTGTGGATAGAGATTTAAAGATTGCAGATTGAGTATTGAGTATTGAAAACTGTGAATTGATGATATTCTATTGAGGATTGAGAATTGACAACTGATTGTTGAGGACTGAGGTCTGAAGATTGAGGATTCAGGATTGAGGATTCAGAATTGAGGTTTGAGGACTGATGATTGAGTATTGATGATTGAGGATTGAGGATTGAGGATTGAGGATTGAAAATTCAGTATTGAGGATTGAAGATTGAGGATTGAGTTTTGAGGATTGAGGATTGAGGATTGAGGATTCAGGATTGAGGATTCAGGATTGAGGATTCAGGATTCTGGTTCGAGGACAGAGGATTGAGGCTTGAGGATTGAGGATTGAGGATTGAGGATTGAGGATTGAGGATTGAGGATTTAAGATTGAGGATTGGGTATTGAGGATTGAACATTGAGGATTGAGGATTGAGGATTGAAGATTGAGGATTGAGGATTGACGATTGAGGATTGAGGATTGATGTTTGAGGTCTGAGGATTGGGGATAGAGGATTGAGAATTGAGGATTGAGGATTGAGGATTGAGGATTCAGGATTGAGGATTCAGGATTGAGGATTCAGGATTGTGGTTCGAGGACAGAGGACTGAGGCTTGAGGATTGAGGATTGAGGATTGAGGATTGAGGATTGAGGATTGAGTATTTAAGATTGAGGATTGGGTATTGAGGATTGAACAATGAGTATTGAGGATTGAGGATTGAGGATTGAGGACTGAAGATTGAATATTGATGATTGAAGATTGAGGATTGGGGATTGAGGGATGTGGATTGGGGACCAGCACTGCGGGTTGAATATTGACGTTTGAGGTCTGAGGATTGAGGATTGAGGATTGAAGATTGAGGATTGATGATTGAGGATTGAGGATTGAGGATTGAGGATTGAGGACTGAATATTGAAGATTGAGAATTGGTGATTGAGGATTGAGTATTGAGGATTGAGGATAGAGTATTGGGGATTGCTGATTGAACGTTGAGGATTGAGGATTGAGGATTGAGGATTGAGGATTGAAGATTGAGGATTGGGTATTGCGGATTGAATATTGAGGGTTGAGGATTGAGGATTGAGGATTCAGGATTGAGGATTCAGGATTGAGGATTGAGGATTGAAGATTCAGTATTGAGGATTGAAGATTGAGGATTGAGGTTTGAGGATTGAGGATTGAGTATTGAGGATTCAGGATTGAGGATTCAGGATTGAGGATTCAGGATTGTGGTTCGAGGACAGAGGATTGAGGCTTGAGGATTGAGCATTGTGGATTGAGGATTGAGGATTGAGGATTGAGGATTGAGGATTGAACATTGAGGATTGAGGATTGAAGATTGAGTATTGAGGATTGAAGATTGAGGATTGAGGATTGACGATTGAGGATTGAGGATTGAGGATTGATGTTTGAGGTCTGAGGATTGGGGATAGAGGATTGAGAATTGAGGATTGAGGATTGAGGATTGAGGATTCAGAATTGAGGATTCAGGATTGAGGATTCAGGATTGTGGTTCGAGGACAGAGGACTGAGGCTTGAGGATTGAGGATTGAGGATTGAGGATTGAGGATTGAGGATTGAGTATTTAAGATTGAGGATTGGGTATTGAGGATTGAACAATGAGGATTGAGGATTGAGGATTGAGGATTGAGGACTGAAGATTGAATATTGATGATTGAAGATTGAGGATTGGGGATTGAGGGATGTGGATTGGGGACCAGGACTGCGGGTTGAATATTGACGTTTGAGGTCTGAGGATTGAGGATTGAGGATTGAGAATTGAGGATTGAGGATTGAGGATTGAGGATTGAGGATTGAGGATTGAGGACTGAGGATTGAAGATTGAGGATTGAGGATTGAGGATTAAAGGTTGAGCATTGAGGATTGAAGATTGAGGATTGATGATTGAGGATTGAGGATTGAGGATTGAGGATTGAGGACTGAATATTGAAGATTGAGAGTTGGTGATTGAGGATTGAGTATTGAGGATTGAGGATAGAGTATTGGGGATTGCTGATTGAACGTTGAGGATTGAGGATTGAGGATTGAGGATTGAGGATTGTGGATTGAGGATTGAGGAATGAGGATTGAGGATTGAGGATTGAAGATTGAATATTGATGATTGAAGTTTGAGGATTGAGGATTGAGGGTTGCGGATTGAGGACGAGGACTCAGGGTTGAGTATTAATGTTTGAGAACTGAGGATTGAGGATAGAGGGTTGAGAATTGATGATTGAGGATTGAGGATTGAGGATTGAGGATTGAAGATTGAGGATTGGGTATTGCGGATTGAATATTGAGGGTTGAGGATTGAGGATTGAGGATTCAGGATTGAGGATTCAGGATTGAGGATTCAGGATTCTGGTTGGAGGACAGAGGATTGAGGCTTGAGGATTGAGGATTGAGGATTGAGGATTGAGGATTGAGGATTGAGGATTTAAGATTGAGGATTGGGTATTGAGGATTGAACATTGAGGATTGAGGATTGAGGATTGAAGATTGAGGATTGAGGATTGACGATTGAGGATTGAGGATTGAGGATTGATGTTTGAGGTCTGAGGATTGGGGATAGAGGATTGAGAATTGAGGATTGAGGATTGAGGATTGAGGATTCAGGATTGAGGATTCAGGATTGAGGATTCAGGATTGTGGTTCGAGGACAGAGGACTGAGGCTTGAGGATTGAGGATTGAGGATTGAGGATTGAGGATTGAGGATTGAGTATTTAAGATTGAGGATTGGGTATTGAGGATTGAACAATGAGTATTGAGGATTGAGGATTGAGGATTGAGGACTGAAGATTGAATATTGATGATTGAAGATTGAGGATTGGGGATTGAGGGATGTGGATTGGGGACCAGGACTGCGGGTTGAATATTGACGTTTGAGGTCTGAGGATTGAGGATTGAGGATTGAGAATTGAGGATTGAGGATTGAGGATTGAGGATTGAGGATTGAGGATTGAGGATTGAGGACTGAGGATTGAAGATTGAGGATTGAGGATTGAGGTTTAAAGGTTGAGCATTGAGGATTGAAGATTGAGGATTGATGATTGAGGATTGAGGATTGAGGATTGAGGATTGAGGACTGAATATTGAAGATTGAGAATTGGTGATTGAGGATTGAGTATTGAGGATTGAGGATTGAGTATTGGGGATTGCGGATTGAACATTGAGGATTGAGGATTGAGGATTGAGGACTGAAGATTGAATATTAATGATTGAAGATTGATGATTGAGGATTGAGAGTTGTGGATTGAGGACGAGGACTGAGGGTTGAGTATTGATGTCTGAGGTCTGAGGATTGAGGATTGAGGATTGAGAATTGAGGATTGAGGATTGAGGACTGAAGATTGAGAATTGGGTATTGAGGATTGAAGAATGAGGATTGAGGATTGAGGATTGAGGATTGAGGATTGAAGATTGAGTATTGAGGATTGAAGATTGAGGATTGAGGACTGAGGATAGAGGATTGAGGATTGAGGATTGAGGATTGAGGATTGAGGATTGAAGATTGAGTATTGAGGATTGAGGATTGAGGATTGAGGATTGAGGATTGAGGATTGAGGATTGAGGGTTGAGGATTGAGGATTGAAGATTGAGTATTGAGGATTGAAGGTTGAGGATTGAGGATTGAGGATTGAGTATTGGGGATTGAGGATTGAAGATTGAGGATTTGTTGTTGAGGATTGAAGAATGAGGATTGAGGATTGAGGATTGAGGATTGAGGATTGAAGATTGAGTATTGAGGATTGAAGATTGAGGATTGAGGATTGGGGATTGAGGATTGAGGATTGAGGATTGACAACTGATTGTAGAGGACTGAGGGCTGAAGATTGATGATTCAGGATTGAGGATTCAGAATTGAGGTTTGAGGACTGAGGATTGAGGATTGAGGATTGAAGATTGAATATTGATGATCGAAGATTGATGATTGAGGATTGAGGGTTGTGTATTGAGGACGAGGACTGAGGGTTGAGTATTGATGTCTGAGGTCTGAGGATTGAGGATTGAGGATTGAGAATAGAGGGTTGAGGATTGAGGAATGAAGATTGAGGATTTGGTGTTGAGGATTGAAGAATCAGGATTGAGGATTGAGGATTGAGGATTGAGGATTGAAGATTGAGTATTGAGGATTGAAGATTGAGGATTGAGGATTGAGGATTGAGGATTGAGGATTGAGGAATGAGGATTGAAGATTGAGTATTGATGATTGAAGATTGAGGATTGAGGATTGATGACTGAGTATTGAGGATTGAAGGTTGAGGATTCAGGATTGAGGATTGCAGGATTGAGGAATGAGGATTCAGGATTGAGGGTTGTGGATTGTGGACCAGGACTGAGGGTTGAATATTGATGTTTGAGGTCTGAGGATTGAGGATTGAGGATTGAGAATAGATGATTGAGGATTGAGGATTGAAGATTGAGGATTGGGTATTGAGGATTGAAGATTGTCGATTGAGGATTGAGGATTGAAGATTGAGGATTGAAGATTGAGGATTGGGGACTGAGTGTTGAGGGCTGAGTGATGAGAATTGATGTTTGTGGATAGAGATTTGAAGATTGCAGATTGAGTATTGTGTATGGAAAACTCTGAACTGAGGACATTCTATTGAGGATTGAGGATTGACAACTGATTGTTGAGGACTGAGTGCTGAAGATTGAGGATTCAGTATTGAGGATTCAGGATTGTGGTTTGAGGACAGAGGATTGAGGATTGAGGTTTGAGGATTGAGGATTGAGGATTGAGGATTGAAGATTGAGGATTGGGTATTGCGGATTGAATATTGAGGGTTGAGGATTGAGGATTGAGGATTCAGGATTGAGGATTCAGGATCGAGGATTCAGGATTGTGGTTCGAGGACAGAGGATTGAGGCTTGAGGATTGAGGATTGAGGATTGAGGACTGAGGATTGAGGATTGAGGATTTAAGATTGAGGTTTGGGTATTGAGGATTGAACATTTAGAATTGAGGATTGAGGATTGAGGATTGAGTATTTTGGATTGCGGATTGAACATTGAGGATTGAGGATTGAGGGTTGAGGACTGAAGATTGAATATTAATGATTGAAGATTGATGATTGAGGATTGAGAGTTGTGGATTGAGGACGAGGACTGAGGGTTGAGTATTGATGTCTGAGGTCTGAGGATTAAGGATTGAGGATTGAGAATTGAGGATTGTGGATTGAGGACTGAAGATTGAGGGTTGGGTATTGAGGATTGAAGAATGAGGATTGAGGATTGAGGATTGAGGATTGAGGATTGAAGATTGAGTATTGAGGATTGAAGATTGAGTATTGAGGACTGAGGATTGAGGATTGAGGATTGAGGATAGAGGATTGAGGATTGAGGATTGAAGACTGAGTATTGAGGATTGAAGATTGAGGATTGTGGATTGAGGATTGAGGATTGAGTAATGAAGACTGAGGATTGGGGATTGAGGATTGACGATTGAGGATTGCGTATTGAGGATTGAGAATTGAGGATTGAGGATTGAAGATTGAGTATTGAGGATTGAAGGTTGGGAATTGAGGATTGAGGATTGAGGATTGAAGATGAGGGCTGAGGGTTGAGGATTGAGGTTTGAGGTCTGAGGATTGAGGATTGAGGATTGAGAGTTGAGGATTGAGGGTTGAGGATTGAAGATTGAGGATTGATGATTGAGGATTGAGGATTGAAGATTGAGTATTGAGGATTGAAGGTTGAGGATTGAGGATTGAGGATTGAGGATTGAGGATTGAGGATTGAGGATTGAGGATTGATGTTTGAGGTCTGAGGATTGAGTATAGAGGATTGAGAATTGAGGATTGAGGTTTGAGGATTGAGGATTGAGGATTTAAGATTGAGGATTGGGTATTGAGGATTGAACATTGAGGATTGAGGATTGAGGATTGAGGATTGAGGACTGAAGATTGAATATTGATGATTGAAGATTGAGGATTGGGGATTGAGGGATGTGGATTGGGGACCAGGACTGAGGGTTGAATATTGACGTTTGAGGTCTGAGCATTGAGGATTGAGGATTGAGAATTGAGGATTGAGGATTGAGGATTGAAGATTGAGGATTGGGTATTGGGTATTGAAGATTGAAGAATGAGGATTGAGGATTGAGGATTGAGGCCTGAGGATTGAGAATTGAGAACTGAGGATGAGGACTGAGGGCTGAGGGTTGAGGTTTGAGGAATGAGGATTGGGGGTTGAGGATTGAGGATTGAGGACTGAGGATTGAGGATTGAGTACTGAAGATTGAGTATTGATGACTGAGGATTGAGGATTGAGGATTGTGGATTGAGGGTTGAGGATTGAGGATTGAAGATTGAGTATTGAGGATTGAAGATTGAGGATTGAGTATTGAGGATCGAGGATTGAGCATGAGGGCTGAGGGTTGAGGATTGAGGTTTGAGGATTGAGGACTGAGGATTGAGGATTGATGATTGAGTATTGAGGATTGAAGATTGAGGATTGAGGATTGAGGATTGAGGATTGAGGATTGAGGATTGAGGATTGAAAATTGAGGACTGGGGACTGAGTGTTGAGGGTTGAGTGATGAGAATTGGTGTTTGTGGATAGAGATTTAAAGATTGCAGATTGAGTATTGAGTATTGAAAACTGTGAATTGATGATATTCTATTGAGGATTGAGAATTGACAACTGATTGTTGAGGACTGAGGTCTGAAGATTGAGGATTCAGGATTGAGGATTCAGAATTGAGGTTTGAGGACTGATGATTGAGTATTGATGATTGAGGATTGAGGATTGAGGATTGAGGATTGAAAATTCAGTATTGAGGATTGAAGATTGAGGATTGAGTTTTGAGGATTGAGGATTGAGGATTGAGGATTCAGGATTGAGGATTCAGGATTGAGGATTCAGGATTCTGGTTCGAGGACAGAGGATTGAGGCTTGAGGATTGAGGATTGAGGTTTGAGGACTGAGGATTGAGGATTGAGGATTTAAGATTGAGGATTGGGTATTGAGGATTGAACATTGAGGATTGAGGATTGAGGATTGAAGATTGAGGATTGAGGATTGACGATTGAGGATTGAGGATTGAGGATTGATGTTTGAGGTCTGAGGATTGGGGATAGAGGATTGAGAATTGAGGATTGAGGATTGAGGATTGAGGATTCAGGATTGAGGATTCAGGATTGAGGATTCAGGATTGTGGTTCGAGGACAGAGGACTGAGGCTTGAGGATTGAGGATTGAGGATTGAGGATTGAGGATTGAGGATTGAGTATTTAAGATTGAGGATTGGGTATTGAGGATTGAACAATGAGTATTGAGGATTGAGGATTGAGGATTGAGGACTGAAGATTGAATATTGATGATTGAAGATTGAGGATTGGGGATTGAGGAATGTGGATTGGGGACCAGGACTGCGGGTTGAATATTGACGTTTGAGGTCTGAGGATTGAGGATTGAGGATTGAGAATTGAGGATTGAGGATTGAGGATTGAGGATTGAGGATTGAGGATTGAGGATTGAGGACTGAGGATTGAAGATTGAGGATTGAGGATTGAGGATTAAAGGTTGAGCATTGAGGATTGAAGATTGAGGATTGATGATTGAGGATTGAGGATTGAGGATTGAGGATTGAGGACTGAATATTGAAGATTGAGAATTGGTGATTGAGGATTGAGTATTGAGGATTGAGGATAGAGTATTGGGGATTGCTGATTGAACGTTGAGGATTGAGGATTGAGGATTGAGGATTGAGGATTGAAGATTGAGGATTGGGTATTGCGGATTGAATATTGAGGGTTGAGGATTGAGGATTGAGGATTGAGGATTGAAGATTGAGTATTGAGGATTGAAGATTGAGGATTGAGGACTGAGGATAGAGGATTGAGGATTGAGGATTGAGGATTGAGGATTGAGGATTGAAGATTGAGTATTGAGGATTGAAGATTGAGTATTGAGGATTGAGGATTGAGGATTGAGGATTGAGGATTGAGGATTGAGGATTGAGGGTTGAGGATTGAGGACTGAAGATTGAGTATTGAGGATTGAAGATTGAGGATTGAGGATTGAGGATTGAGTATTGGGGATTGAGGATTGAAGATTGAGGATTTGTTGTTGAGGATTGAAGAATGAGGATTGAGGATTGAGGATTGAGGATTGAGGATTGAAGATTGAGTATTGAGGATTGAAGATTGAGGATTGAGGATTGGGGATTGAGGATTGAGGATTGAGGATTGACAACTGATTGTAGAGGACTGAGGGCTGAAGATTGATGATTCAGGATTGAGGATTCAGAATTGAGGTTTGAGGACTGAGGATTGAGGATTGAGGATTGAAGATTGAATATTGATGATCGAAGATTGATGATTGAGGATTGAGGGTTGTGTATTGAGGACGAGGACTGAGGGTTGAGTATTGATGTCTGAGGTCTGAGGATTGAGGATTGAGGATTGAGAATAGAGGATTGAGGATTGAGGAATGAAGATTGAGGATTTGGTGTTGAGGATTGAAGAATCAGGATTGAGGATTGAGGATTGAGGATTGAGGATTGAAGATTGAGTATTGAGGATTGAAGATTGAGGATTGAGGATTGAGGATTGAGGATTGAGGATTGAGGAATGAGGATTGAAGATTGAGTATTGATGATTGAAGATTGAGGATTGAGGATTGATGACTGAGTATTGAGGATTGAAGGTTGAGGATTCAGGATTGAGGATTGCAGGATTGAGGAATGAGGATTCAGGATTGAGGGTTGTGGATTGGGGACCAGGACTGAGGGTTGAATATTGATGTTTGAGGTCTGAGGATTGAGGATTGAGGATTGAGAATAGATGATTGAGGATTGAGGATTGAAGATTGAGGATTGGGTATTGAGGATTGAAGATTGTCGATTGAGGATTGAGGATTGAAGATTGAGGATTGAAGATTGAGGATTGGGGACTGAGTGTTGAGGGCTGAGTGATGAGAATTGATGTTTGTGGATAGAGATTTGAAGATTGCAGATTGAGTATTGTGTATGGAAAACTCTGAACTGAGGACATTCTATTGAGGATTGAGGATTGACAACTGATTGTTGAGGACTGAGGGCTGAAGATTGAGGATTCAGTATTGAGGATTCAGGATTGTGGTTTGAGGACAGAGGATTGAGGATTGAGGTTTGAGGATTGAGGATTGAGGATTGAGGATTGAAGATTGAGGATTGGGTATTGCGGATTGAATATTGAGGGTTGAGGATTGAGGATTGAGGATTCAGGATTGAGGATTCAGGATCGAGGATTCAGGATTGTGGTTCGAGGACAGAGGATTGAGGCTTGAGGATTGAGGATTAAGGATTGAGGACTGAGGATTGAGGATTGAGGATTTAAGATTGAGGTTTGGGTATTGAGGATTGAACATTTAGAATTGAGGATTGAGGATTGAGGATTGAGTATTTTGGATTGCGGATTGAACATTGAGGATTGAGGATTGAGGGTTGAGGACTGAAGATTGAATATTAATGATTGAAGATTGATGATTGAGGATTGAGAGTTGTGGATTGAGGACGAGGACTGAGGGTTGAGTATTGATGTCTGAGGTCTGAGGATTAAGGATTGAGGATTGAGAATTGAGGATTGTGGATTGAGGACTGAAGATTGAGGGTTGGGTATTGAGGATTGAAGAATGAGGATTGAGGATTGAGGATTGAGGATTGAGGATTGAAGATTGAGTATTGAGGATTGAAGATTGAGTATTGAGGACTGAGGATTGAGGATTGAGGATTGAGGATAGAGGATTGAGGATTGAGGATTGAAGATTGAGTATTGAGGATTGAAGATTGAGGATTGTGGATTGAGGATTGAGGATTGAGTAATGAAGACTGAGGATTGGGGATTGAGGATTGACGATTGAGGATTGCGTATTGAGGATTGAGAATTGAGGATTGAGGATTGAAGATTGAGTATTGAGGATTGAAGGTTGGGAATTGAGGATTGAGGATTGAGGATTGAAGATGAGGGCTGAGGGTTGAGGATTGAGGTTTGAGGTCTGAGGATTGAGGATTGAGGATTGAGAGTTGAGGATTGAAGGTTGAGGATTGAAGATTGAGGATTGATGATTGAGGATTGAGGATTGAAGATTGAGTATTGAGGATTGAAGATTGAGGATTGAGGATTGAGGATTGAGGATTGAGGATTGAGGATTGAGGATTGAGGATTGATGTTTGAGGTCTGAGGATTGAGTATAGAGGATTGAGAATTGAGGATTGAGGTTTGAGGATTGAGGATTGAGGATTTAAGATTGAGGATTGGGTATTGAGGATTGAACATTGAGGATTGAGGATTGAGGACTGAAGATTGAATATTGATGATTGAAGATTGAGGATTGGGGATTGAGGGATGTGGATTGGGGACCAGGACTGAGGGTTGAATATTGACGTTTGAGGTCTGAGCATTGAGGATTGAGGATTGAGAATTGAGGATTGAGGATTGAGGATTGAAGATTGAGGATTGGGTATTGGGTATTGAAGATTGAAGAATGAGGATTGAGGATTGAGGATTGAGGCCTGAGGATTGAGAATTGAGAACTGAGGATGAGGACTGAGGGCTGAGGGTTGAGGTTTGAGGAATGAGGATTGGGGGTTGAGGATTGAGGATTGAGGACTGAGGATTGAGGATTGAGTACTGAAGATTGAGTATTGATGACTGAGGATTGAGGATTGAGGATTGTGGATTGAGGGTTGAGGATTGAGGATTGAAGATTGAGTATTGAGGATTGAAGGTTGGGAATTGAGGATTGAGGATTGAGGATTGAAGATGAGGGCTGAGGGTTGAGGATTGAGGTTTGAGGTCTGAGGATTGAGGATTGAGGATTGAGAGTTGAGGATTGAAGATTGAGGATTGAGTATTGAGGATCGAGGATTGAGCATGAGGGCTGAGGGTTGAGGATTGAGGTTTGAGGATTGAGGACTGAGGTCTGAGGATTGAGGATTGAGGATTGAGAATTGAGGATTGAGGATTGAGGATTGGGGATTGAGGATTGAGGATCGAGGATTGAAGATTGAAGATTGGGTATTGAGGATTGAACATTGAGTATTGAGGATTGAGGATTGAGGATTGAGGATTGATTATTGAAGATAGAATATTGATGATTGAAAGTTGAGGATTGAGGATTGAGGGTTATGGATTCAGGACGAGGACTGAGGGTTGAGTATTGATGTTTGAGGTCTGAGGATTGAGGATAGAGGATTGAGAATTGAGGATTGAGGATTGAGGATTGAAGATTGAGGATTGGGTATTGAGGATTGAAGAATGAGGACTGTGGATTGAGGATTGAGGATTGAGGATTGAAGATTGAGTATTGAGGATTGAAGATTGAGGATTGAGGATTGAGGATTGAGGATTGAGGATTGAGGATTGAGGATTGATGATTGGGGATTGAGGATTGAAGATTGAGTATTGAGGATTGAAGATTGAGGATTGAGGATTGACGATTGAGGATTGAGGATTGAGGATTGAGGATTGAGGATTGATGTTTGAGGTCTGAGGATTGAGGATAGAGAATTGAGGGTTGAGGATTGAGGATTGAGGATTGAGGATTCAGGTTTGAGGATTCAGGATTGAGGATTCAGGATTGTGGTTCGAGGACAGAGGATTGATGCTTGAGGATTGAGTATTGAGGATTGAGGATTGAGGATTGAGGATTGAGGATTGAGGATTGAGGATTTAAGGTTGAGGATTGGGTATTGAGGATTGAACAATGAGGATTGAGGATTGAGGGTTGAGGATTGAGGACTGAAGATTGAATATTGATGATTGAAGATTGAGGATTGGGGATTGAGGGATGTGGATTGGGGACCAGGACTGAGGGTTGAATATTGACGCTTGAGGTCTGAGGATTGAGGATTGAGGATTGAGAATTGAGGATTGTGGATTGAGGATTGAGGATTGAGGATTGAGGATTGAGGATTGAGGACTGAGGATTGAAGATTGAGGATTGAGGATTGAGGATTAAAGGTTGAGCATTGAGGATTGAAGATTGAGTATTGATGATTGAGGATTGAGGGTGGAGGATTGAGGATTGAGGACTGAATATTGAAAATTGAGGATTGATGATTGAGGATTGAGTATTGAGGATTGAGGATTGAGTATTGGGGATTGCGGATTGAACATTGAGGATTGAGGATTGAGGATTGGGGATTGGTGATTGTGGATTGAGGATTGAGTATTGTAGATTGAGGATTGGAGATTGAGGATTGAGGATTGAGGATTGAGGATTGAGGATTGACGATTGAAGATTGTGGATTGGGGACTGAGAGTTGATGGTTGAGTGATGAGAATTGATGTTTGTGGATAGAGATATGAAGATTGCAGATTGAGTATTGCGTATGGAAAACTCTGGACTGCGGATACTCTAGTGAGGATGGAGGATTGACAACCGATTGTTGAGGACTGAGGGCTGAAGATTGAGGATTCAGGATTGAGGATTCAGGACTGTGGTTTGAGGACTGTGGATTGATGATTGAGGATTGGGGATTGAGGATTGACGATCGAGGATTGAAGATTGAGGATTGGGTATTGAGGATTGAAGAATGAGGACTGAGGATTGAGGATTGAGGATTGAGGATTGAAGATTGAGTATTGAGGATTGAAGATTGAGGATTGAGGATTGAGGATTGAGGATTGAGGATTGAGGATTGAGGATTGAAGATTGAGTATTGAGGATTGAAGATTGAGGATTGAGGATTGAGGATTGAGGATTGAGGATTGAGGATTGAGGATTGAGGATTGAGGATTGAGGATTGAAGATTGAAGATTGAGGATTGAGGATTAAAGGTTGAGCATTGAGGATTGAAGATTGAGGATTGATGATTGAGGATTGAGGATTGAGGATTGAGGATTGAGGATTGAGTATTGAAGATTGAGGATTGATGATTGAGGATGGAGGATTGAGGATTGAGGATTGAGTATTGGGGATTGAGGATTGAAGATTGAGGATTTGTTGTTGAGGATTGAAGAATGAGGATAGAGGATTGAGGATTGAGGATTGAGGATTGAGGATTGAAGATTGAGTATTGAGGATTAAAGATTGAGGATTGAGGATTGGGGATTGAGGATTGAGGATTGAGGATTGACAACTGATTGTTGAGAACTGAGGGCTGAAAATTGAGGATTCAGGATAGAGGATTCAGAATTGAGGTTTGAGGACTGAGGATTGAGGATTGAGGATTAAAGATTGAATATTGATGATCGAAGATTGAGGATAGAGGATTGAGTGTTGTGTATTGAGGACGAGGACTGAGGGTTGAGTATTGATGTCTGAGGTCTGAGGATTGAGGATTGAGGATTGAGAATAGAGGATTGAGGATTGAGGAATGAAGATTGAGGATTTGGTGTTGAGGATTGAAGAATCAGGATTGAGGATTGAGGATTGAGGATTGAGGATTGAAGATTGAGTATTGAGGATTGAAGATTGAGGATCGAGGATTGAGGATTGAGGATTGAGGATTGAGGATTGAGGATTGAAGATTGAGTATTGATGATTGAATATTGAGGATTGAGGATTGATGACTGAGTATTGAGGATTGAAGATTGAGGATTCAGGATTGAGGATTGAGGATTGAGGAATGAGGATTGAGGATTGAGGGTTGTGGATTGGGGACCAGGACTGAGTGTTGAATATTGATGTTTGAGGTCTGAGGATTGAGGATTGAGGATTGAGAATAGATGATTGAGGATTGAGGATTGAAGATTGAGGATTGGGTATTGAGGATTGAAGAATAAGGATTGAGGATTGAGGATTGAGGCCTGAGGATTGAAAATTGAGAACTGAGGGTGAGGACTGAGGGCTGAGGGTTGAGGTTTGAGGAATGAGGACTAACGATTGAGGATTGAGGATTGAAGATTGAGTGTTGAGGATTGAAGATTGTCGATTGAGGATTGAGGGTTGAGGATTGAGGATTGAAGATTGAGGATTGGGGACTGAGTGTTGAGGGCTGAGTGATGAGAATTGATGTTTGTGGATAGAGATTTGAAGATTACAGATTGAGTATTGCGTATGGAAAACTCTGAACTGAGGATATTCTATTGAGGATTGAGGATTGACAACTGATTGTTGAGGACTGAGGGCTGAAGATTGAGGATTCAGTATTGAGGATTCAGGATTGTGGTTTGAGGACAGAGGATTGAGGATTGAGGTTTGAGGATTGAGGATTGAGGATAGAGGATTGAAGATTGAGGATTGGGTATTGAGGATTGAACATTGAGTATTGAGGATTGAGGATTGAGGATTGAGGATTGAGGATTGAAGATTGAATATTGATGATTGAAGGTTGAGGATTGAGGATTGAGGGTTATGGATTCAGGACGAGGACTGAGGGTTTAGTATTGATGCTTGAGGTCTGAGGATTGAGGATAGAGGATTGAGAATTGAGGATTGAGGATTGAGGATTGAAGATTGAGGATTGGGTATTGAGGATTGAAGAATGAGGACTGAGGATTGAGGATTGAGGATTGAGGATTGAAGATTGAGTATTGAGGATTGAAGATTGAGGATTGAGGATTGAGGATTGAGGATTGAGGATTGAAGATTGAGGATTGATGAATGAGTATTGAGGATTGAAGATTGAGTATTGAGGATTGAAGATTGAGGATTGAGGATTGAGGATTGAGGATTGAGGATTGAGGATTGAGGATTTAGGATTGATGTTTGAGGTCTGAGGATTGAGGATAGATGATTGAGAATTGAGGATTGAGGATTGAGGATTGAGGATTGAGGATTGAGGATTCATGATTGAGGATTCAGGATTGAGGATTCAGGATTGTGGATTGAGGACAGAGGAATGAGGCTTGAGTATTGAGAGATTGAGGATTGAGGATTGAGGATTGAGGATTGAGGATTTAAGATTGAGGATTGGGTATTGAGGATTGAACATTGAGGATTGAGGATTGAGGATTGAGGATTGAGGATTGAGGATTGAGTATTGGGGATTGCGGATTGAACATTGAGGATTGAGGATTGAGGATTGAGGACTGAAGATTGAATATTGATGATTGAAGATTGATGATTGAAGATTGAGAGTCGTGGATTGAGGACGAGGACTGAGGGTTGAGTATTGATGTCTGAGGTCTGAGGATTGAGGACTGAGGATTGAGAATTGAGGATTGAGGATTGAGGACTGAAGATTGAGGATTGGGTATTGAGGATTGAAGAATGAGGATTGAGGATTGAGGATTGAGGATTGAGGATTGAAGATTGAGTATTGAGGATTGAAGATTGAGGATTGAGGACTGAGGATTGAGGATTGAGGATTGAGGATTGAGGATTGAGGATTGAGGATTGAAGATTGAGTATTGAGGATTGAAGATTGAGGATGGTGGATTGAGGTTTGAGGATTGAGTAATGAAGACTGAGGATTGGGGATTGAGGATTGACGATTGAGGATTGCGTATTGAGGATTGAGAATTGAGGATTGAGGATTGAAGATTGAGTATTGAGGATTGAAGGTTGGGAATTGAGGATTGAGGATTGAGGATTGAAGATGAGGGCTGAGGGTTGAGGATTGAGGTTTGAGGTCTGAGGATTGAGGATTGAGGATTGAGAGTTGAGGATTGACGGTTGAGGATTGAAGATTGAGGATTGGGTATTGAGGATTGAAGAATGAGCATTGAGGATTGAGGATTGAGGATTGAGGATTGAAGATTGAGGATTGAGGATTGAGGATTGAGGATTGAAGATTGAGTATTGAGGGCTGAAGATTGCGGATTGAGGATTGAGGATTGAGGATTGAGGATTGAGGATTGACGATTGAAGATTGAGGATTGGGGACTGAGAGTTGATGGTTGAGTGATGAGAATTGATGTTTGTGGATAGAGATATGAAGGTTGCAGATTGAGTATTGCGTATGGAAAACTCTGAACTGAGGATAATCTAGTGAGGATTGAGGATTGACAACTGATTGTTGAGGACTGAGGGCTGAAGATTGAGGATTCAGGATTCCGGATTCAGGACTGTGGTATGAGGACTGTGGATTGAGGATTGAGGATTGCGGATGATGATTGAGGATCGAGGATTGAAGATTGAAGATTGGGTATTGAGGATTGAACATTGAGTATTGAGGATTGAGGATTGAGGATTGAGGATTGAGGATTGAGGATTGAAGATTGAATATTGATGATTGAAGGTTGAGGATTGAGGATTGAGGGTTATGGATTCAGGACGAGGACTGAGGGTTGAGTATTGATGTTTGAGGTCTGGGGATTGAGGATAGAGGATTGAGAATTGAGGATTGAGGATTGAGGATTGAAGATTGAGGATTGGGTATTGAGGATTGAAGAATGAGGACTGAGGATTGAGGATTCAGGATTGAGGATTGAAGATTGAGTATTGAGGATTGAAGATTGAGGATTGAGGATTGAGGATTGAGGATTGAGGATTGAAGATTGAGGATTGATGATTGAGGATTGAGGATTGAAGATTGAGTATTGAGGATTGAAGATTGAGGATTGAGGATTGAGGATTGAGGATTGAGGATTGAGGATTGAGGATTGAGGATTGATGTTTGAGGTCTGAGGATTGAGGATAGAGGATTGAGAATTGAGGATTGAGGATTGAGGATTGAGGATTGAGGATTTAAGATTGAGGATTGGGTATTGAGGATTGAACATTGAGGATTGAGGATTGAGGATTGAGAGTTGAGGACTGAAGATTGAATATTGATGATTGAAGATTGAGGATTGGGGATTGAGGGATGTGGATTGGGGACCAGGACTGAGGGTTGAATATTGACGTTCGAGGTCTGAGGATTGAGGATTGAGGATTGAGAATTGAGGATTGAGGATTGAGGATTGAGGATTGAAGATTGAGGATTGGGTATTGAAGATTGAAGAATGAGGATTGAGGATTGAGGATTGAGGCCTGAGGATTGAGAATTGAGAACTGAGGATGAGGACTGAGGGCTGAGGGTTGAGGTTTGAGGAATGAGGATTGGGGGTTGAGGATTGAGGATTGAGGACTGAGGATTGAGGATTGAGTACTGAAGATTGAGTATTGATGACTGAGGATTGAGGATTGAGGATTGTGGATTGAGGGTTGTGGATTGAGGATTGAAGATTGAGTATTGAGGATTGAAGATTGAGGATTGAGTATTGAGGATCGAGGATTGAGCATGAGGCCTGAGGGTTGAGGATTGAGGTTTGAGGATTGAGGACTGAGGATTGAGGATTGATGATTGAGTATTGAGGATTGAAGATTGAGGATTGAGGATTGAGGATTGAGGATTGAGGATTGAGGATTGAGGATTGAGGATTGAAAATTGAGGACTGGGGACTGAGTGTTGAGGGTTGAGTGATGAGAATTGGTGTTTGTGGATAGAGATTTAAAGATTGCAGATTGAGTATTGAGTATTGAAAACTGTGAATTGATGATATTCTATTGAGGATTGAGAATTGACAACTGATTGTTGAGGACTGAGGTCTGAAGATTGAGGATTCAGGATTGAGGATTCAGAATTGAGGTTTGAGGACTGATGATTGAGGATTGATGATTGAGGATTGAGGATTGAGGATTGAGGATTGAAGATTCAGTATTGAGGATTGAAGATTGAGGATTGAGTTTTGAGGATCGAGGATTGAGGATTGAGGATTCAGGATTGAGGATTCAGGATTGAGGATTCAGGATTGTGGTTCGAGGACAGAGGATTGAGGCTTGAGGATTGAGGATTGAGGATTGAGCATTGAGGATTGAGGATTGAGGATTGAGGATTGAACATTGAGGATTGAGGATTGAGGATTGAGGATTGAGTATTGGGGATTGCGGATTGAACATTGAGGATTGAGGATTGAGGATTGAGAACTGAAGATTGAATATTGATGATTGAAGATTGATGATTAAGGATTGAGAGTTGTGGATTGAGGACGAGGACTGAGGGTTGAGTATTGATGTCTGAGGTCTGAGGATTGAGGATTGAGGGTTGAGAATTGAGGATTGAGGATTCAGGATTGGGGATTGAGGATTGACGATCGAGGATTGAAGATTGAAGATTGGGTATTGAGGATTGAACATTGAGTATTGAGGATTGAGGATTGAGGATTGAGGATTGATTATTGAAGATAGAATATTGATGATTGAAAGTTGAGGATTGAGGATTGAGGGTTATGGATTCAGGACGAGGACTGAGGGTTGAGTATTGATGTTTGAGGTCTGAGGATTGAGGATAGAGGATTGAGAATTGAGGATTGAGGATTGAGGATTGAAGATTGAGGATTGGGTATTGAGGATTGAAGAATGAGGGCTGTGGATTGAGGATTGAGGATTGAGGATTGAAGATTGAGTATTGAGGATTGAAGGCTGAGGATTGAGGATTGAGGATTGAGGATTGAGGATTGACGATTGAGGATTGAGGATTGATGATTGGGGATTGAGGATTGAAGATTGAGTATTGAGGATTGAAGATTGAGGATTGAGGATTGACGATTGAGGATTGAGGATTGAGGATTGAGGATTGAGGATTGATGTTTGAGGTCTGAGGATTGAGGATAGAGGATTGAGGGTTGAGGGTTGAGGATTGAGGATTGAGGATTCAGGTTTGAGGATTCAGGATTGAGGATTCAGGATTGTGGTTCGAGGACAGAGGATTGATGCTTGAGGATTGAGTATTGAGGATTGAGGATTGAGGATTGAGGATTGAGGATTGAGGATTTAAGATTGAGGATTGGGTATTGAGGATTGAACAATGAGGATTGAGGATTGAGGGTTGAGGATTGAGGACTGAAGATTGAATATTGATGATTGAAGATTGAGGATTGGGGATTGAGGGATGTGGATTAGGGACCAGGACTGAGGGTTGAATATTGACGCTTGAGGTCTGAGGATTGAGGATTGAGGATTGAGAATTGAGGATTGTGGATTGAGGATTGAGGATTGAGGATTGAGGATTGAGGATTGAGGACTGAGGATTGAAGATTGAGGATTGAGGATTGAGGATTAAAGGTTGAGCATTGAGGATTGAAGATTGAGTATTGATGATTGAGGATTGAGGATGGAGGATTGAGGATTGAGGACTGAATATTGAAGATTGAGGATTGATGATTGAGGATTGAGTATTGAGGATTGAGGATTGAGTATTGGGGATTGCGGATTGAACATTGAGGATTGAGGATTGAGGATTGGGGATTGGGGATTGTGGATTGAGGATTGAGTATTGTAGATTGAGGATTGGAGATTGAGGATTGAGGATTGAGGATTGAGGATTGAGGATTGACAATTGAAGATTGTGGATTGGGGACTGAGAGTTGATGGTTGAGTGATGAGAATTGATGTTTGTGGATAGAGATATGAAGATTGCAGATTGAGTATTGCGTATGGAAAACTCTGGACTGCGGATACTCTAGTGAGGATGGAGGATTGACAACCGATTGTTGAGGACTGAGGGCTGAAGATTGAGGATTCAGGATTGAGGATTCAGGACTGTGGTTTGAGGACTGTGGATTGATGATTGAGGATTGGGGATTGAGGATTGACGATCGAGGATTGAAGATTGAGGATTGGGTATTGAGGATTGAAGAATGAGGACTGAGGATTGAAGATTGAGGACTGAGGATTGAAGATTGAGTATTGAGGATTGAAGATTGAGGATTGAGGATTGAGGATTGAGGATTGAGGATTGAGGATTGAGGATTGAAGATTGAGTATTGAGGATTGAAGATTGAGGATTGAGGATTGAGGATTGAGGATTGAGGATTGAGGATTGAGGATTGAGGATTGAGGATTGAAGATTGAAGATTGAGGATTCAGGATTAAAGGTTGAGCATTGAGGATTGAAGATTGAGGATTGATGATTGAGGATTGAGGATTGAGGATTGAGGATTGAGGATTGAGTATTGAAGATTGAGGATTGATGATTGAGGATGGAGGATTGAGGATTGAGGATTGAGTATTGGGGATTGAGGATTGAAGATTGAGGATTTGTTGTTGAGGATTGAAGAATGAGGATAGAGGATTGAGGATTGATGATTGAGAATTGAGGATTGAAGATTGAGTATTGAGGATTAATGATTGAGGATTGAGGATTGGGGATTGAGGATTGAGGATTGAGGATTGACAACTGATTGTTGAGAACTGAGGGCTGAAAATTGAGGATTCAGGATAGAGGATTCAGAATTGAGGTTTGAGGACTGAGGATTGAGGATTGAGGATTAAAGATTGAATATTGATGATCGAAGATTGAGGATAGAGGATTGAGTGTTGTGTATTGAGGACGAGGACTGAGGGTTGGGTATTGATGTCTGAGGTCTGAGGATTGAGGATTGAGGATTGAGAATAGAGGATTGAGGATTGAGGAATGAAGATTGAGGATTTGGTGTTGAGGATTGAAGAATCAGGATTGAGGATTGAGGATTGAGGATTGAGGATTGAAGATTGAGTATTGAGGATTGAAGATTGAGGATCGAGGATTGAGGATTGAGGATTGAGGATTGAGGATTGAGGATTGAAGATTGAGTATTGATGATTGAATATTGAGGATTGAGGATTTATGACTGAGTATTGAGGATTGAAGATTGAGGATTCAGGATTGAGGATTGAGGATTGAGGAATGAGGATTGAGGATTGAGGGTTGTGGATTGGGGACCAGGACTGAGTGTTGAATATTGATGTTTGAGGTCTGAGGATTGAGGATTGAGGATTGAGAATAGATGATTGAGGATTGAGGATTGAAGATTGAGGATTGGGTATTGAGGATTGAAGAATAAGGATTGAGGATTGAGGATTGAGGCCTGAGGATTGAAAATTGAGAACTGAGGGTGAGGACTGAGGGCTGAGGGTTGAGGTTTGAGGAATGAGGACTAACGATTGAGGATTGAGGATTGAAGATTGAGTGTTGAGGATTGAAGATTGTCGATTGAGGATTGAGGGTTGAGGATTGAGGATTGAAGATTGAGGATTGGGGACTGAGTGTTGAGGGCTGAGTGATGAGAATTGATGTTTGTGGATAGAGATTTGAAGATTACAGATTGAGTATTGCGTATGGAAAACTCTGAACTGAGGATATTCTATTGAGGATTGAGGATTGACAACTGATTGTTGAGGACTGAGGGCTGAAGATTGAGGATTCAGTATTGAGGATTCAGGATTGTGGTTTGAGGACAGAGGATTGAGGATTGAGGTTTGAGGATTGAGGATTGAGGATAGAGGATTGAAGATTGAGGATTGGGTATTGAGGATTGAACATTGAGTATTGAGGATTGAGGATTGAGGATTGAGGATTGAGGATTGAAGATTGAATATTGATGATTGAAGGTTGAGGATTGAGGATTGAGGGTTATGGATTCAGGACGAGGACTGAGGGTTTAGTATTGATGCTTGAGGTCTGAGGATTGAGGATAGAGGATTGAGAATTGAGGATTGAGGATTGAGGATTGAAGATTGAGGATTGGGTATTGAGGATTGAAGAATGAGGACTGAGGATTGAGGATTGAGGATTGAGGATTGAAGATTGAGTATTGAGGATTGAAGATTGAGGATTGAGGATTGAGGATTGAGGATTGAGGATTGAAGATTGAGGATTGATGAATGAGTATTGAGGATTGAAGATTGAGTATTGAGGATTGAAGATTGAGGATTGAGGATTGAGGATTGAGGATTGAGGATTGAGGATTGAGGATTTAGGATTGATGTTTGAGGTCTGAGGATTGAGGATAGATGATTGAGAATTGAGGATTGAGGATTGAGGATTGAGGATTGAGGATTGAGGATTCATGATTGAGGATTCAGGATTGAGGATTCAGGATTGTGGATTGAGGACAGAGGAATGAGGCTTGAGTATTGAGAGATTGAGGATTGAGGATTGAGGATTGAGGATTGAGGATTTAAGATTGAGGATTGGGTATTGAGGATTGAACATTGAGGATTGAGGATTGAGGATTGAGGATTGAGGATTGAGGATTGAGTATTGGGGATTGCGGATTGAACATTGAGGATTGAGGATTGAGGATTGAGGACTGAAGATTGAATATTGATGATTGAAGATTGATGATTGAAGATTGAGAGTCGTGGATTGAGGACGAGGACTGAGGGTTGAGTATTGATGTCTGAGGTCTGAGGATTGAGGACTGAGGATTGAGAATTGAGGATTGAGGATTGAGGACTGAAGATTGAGGATTGGGTATTGAGGATTGAAGAATGAGGATTGAGGATTGAGGATTGAGGATTGAGGATTGAAGATTGAGTATTGAGGATTGAAGATTGAGGATTGAGGACTGAGGATTGAGGATTGAGGATTGAGGATTGAGGATTGAGGATTGAGGATTGAAGATTGAGTATTGAGGATTGAAGATTGAGGATTGTGGATTGAGGTTTGAGGATTGAGTAATGAAGACTGAGGATTGGGGATTGAGGATTGACGATTGAGGATTGCGTATTGAGGATTGAGAATTGAGGATTGAGGATTGAAGATTGAGTATTGAGGATTGAAGGTTGGGAATTGAGGATTGAGGATTGAGGATTGAAGATGAGGGCTGAGGGTTGAGGATTGAGGTTTGAGGTCTGAGGATTGAGGATTGAGGATTGAGAGTTGAGGATTGACGGTTGAGGATTGAAGATTGAGGATTGGGTATTGAGGATTGAAGAATGAGCATTGAGGATTGAGGATTGAGGATTGAGGATTGAAGATTGAGGATTGAGGATTGAGGATTGAGGATTGAAGATTGAGTATTGAGGGCTGAAGATTGCGGATTGAGGATTGAGGATTGAGGATTGAGGATTGAGGATTGACGATTGAAGATTGAGGATTGGGGACTGAGAGTTGATGGTTGAGTGATGAGAATTGATGTTTGTGGATAGAGATATGAAGGTTGCAGATTGAGTATTGCGTATGGAAAACTCTGAACTGAGGATAATCTAGTGAGGATTGAGGATTGACAACTGATTGTTGAGGACTGAGGGCTGAAGATTGAGGATTCAGGATTCCGGATTCAGGACTGTGGTATGAGGACTGTGGATTGAGGATTGAGGATTGGGGATGATGATTGAGGATCGAGGATTGAAGATTGAAGATTGGGTATTGAGGATTGAACATTGAGTATTGAGGATTGAGGATTGAGGATTGAGGATTGAGGATTGAGGATTGAAGATTGAATATTGATGATTGAAGGTTGAGGATTGAGGATTGAGGGTTATGGATTCAGGACGAGGACTGAGGGTTGAGTATTGATGTTTGAGGTCTGGGGATTGAGGATAGAGGATTGAGAATTGAGGATTGAGGATTGAGGATTGAAGATTGAGGATTGGGTATTGAGGATTGAAGAATGAGGACTGAGGATTGAGGATTCAGGATTGAGGATTGAAGATTGAGTATTGAGGATTGAAGATTGAGGATTGAGGTTTGAGGATTGAGGATTGAGGATTGAAGATTGAGGATTGATGATTGAGGATTGAGGATTGAAGATTGAGTATTGAGGATTGAAGATTGAGGATTGAGGATTGAGGATTGAGGATTGAGGATTGAGGATTGAGGATTGAGGATTGATGTTTGAGGTCTGAGGATTGAGGATAGAGGATTGAGAATTGAGGATTGAGGATTGAGGATTGAGGATTGAGGATTTAAGATTGAGGATTGGGTATTGAGGATTGAACATTGAGGATTGAGGATTGAGGATTGAGAGTTGAGGACTGAAGATTGAATATTGATGATTGAAGATTGAGGATTGGGGATTGAGGGATGTGGATTGGGGACCAGGACTGAGGGTTGAATATTGACGTTCGAGGTCTGAGGATTGAGGATTGAGGATTGAGAATTGAGGATTGAGGATTGAGGATTGAGGATTGAAGATTGAGGATTGGGTATTGAAAATTGAAGAATGAGGATTGAGGATTGAGGATTGAGGCCTGAGGATTGAGAATTGAGAACTGAGGATGAGGACTGAGGGCTGAGGGTTGAGGTTTGAGGAATGAGGATTGGGGGTTGAGGATTGAGGATTGAGGACTGAGGATTGAGGATTGAGTACTGAAGATTGAGTATTGATGACTGAGGATTGAGGATTGAGGATTGTGGATTGAGGGTTGTGGATTGAGGATTGAAGATTGAGTATTGAGGATTGAAGATTGAGGATTGAGTATTGAGGATCGAGGATTGAGCATGAGGCCTGAGGGTTGAGGATTGAGGTTTGAGGATTGAGGACTGAGGATTGAGGATTGATGATTGAGTGTTGAGGATTGAAGATTGAGGATTGAGGATTGAGGATTGAGGATTGAGGATTGAGGATTGAGGATTGAGGATTGAAAATTGAGGACTGGGGACTGAGTGTTGAGGGTTGAGTGATGAGAATTGGTGTTTGTGGATAGAGATTTAAAGATTGCAGATTGAGTATTGAGTATTGAAAACTGTGAATTGATGATATTCTATTGAGGATTGAGAATTGACAACTGATTGTTGAGGACTGAGGTCTGAAGATTGAGGATTCAGGATTGAGGATTCAGAATTGAGGTTTGAGGACTGATGATTGAGGATTGATGATTGAGGATTGAGGATTGAGGATTGAGGATTGAAGATTCAGTATTGAGGATTGAAGATTGAGGATTGAGTTTTGAGGATCGAGGATTGAGGATTGAGGATTCAGGATTGAGGATTCAGGATTGAGGATTCAGGATTGTGGTTCGAGGACAGAGGATTGAGGCTTGAGGATTGAGGATTGAGGATTGAGCATTGAGGATTGAGGATTGAGGATTGAGGATTGAACATTGAGGATTGAGGATTGAGGATTGAGGATTGAGTATTGGGGATTGCGGATTGAACATTGAGGATTGAGGATTGAGGATTGAGAACTGAAGATTGAATATTGATGATTGAAGATTGATGATTAAGGATTGAGAGTTGTGGATTGAGGACGAGGACTGAGGGTTGAGTATTGATGTCTGAGGTCTGAGGATTGAGGATTGAGGGTTGAGAATTGAGGATTGAGGATTCAGGATTGGGGATTGAGGATTGACGATCGAGGATTGAAGATTGAAGATTGGGTATTGAGGATTGAACATTGAGTATTGAGGATTGAGGATTGAGGATTGAGGATTGATTATTGAAGATAGAATATTGATGATTGAAAGTTGAGGATTGAGGATTGAGGGTTATGGATTCAGGACGAGGACTGAGGGTTGAGTATTGATGTTTGAGGTCTGAGGATTGAGGATAGAGGATTGAGAATTGAGGATTGAGGATTGAGGATTGAAGATTGAGGATTGGATATTGAGGATTGAAGAATGAGGGCTGTGGATTGAGGATTGAGGATTGAGGATTGAAGATTGAGTATTGAGGATTGAAGGCTGAGGATTGAGGATTGAGGATTGAGGATTGAGGATTGAGGATTGAGGATTGAGGATTGATGATTGGGGATTGAGGATTGAAGATTGAGTATTGAGGATTGAAGATTGAGGATTGAGGATTGACGATTGAGGATTGAGGATTGAGGATTGAGGATTGAGGATTGATGTTTGAGGTCTGAGGATTGAGGATAGAGGATTGAGGGTTGAGGGTTGAGGATTGAGGATTGAGGATTCAGGTTTGAGGATTCAGGATTGAGGATTCAGGATTGTGGTTCGAGGACAGAGGATTGATGCTTGAGGATTGAGTATTGAGGATTGAGGATTGAGGATTGAGGATTGAGGATTGAGGATTTAAGATTGAGGATTGGGTATTGAGGATTGAACAATGAGGATTGAGGATTGAGGGTTGAGGATTGAGGACTGAAGATTGAATATTGATGATTGAAGATTGAGGATTGGGGATTGAGGGATGTGGATTAGGGACCAGGACTGAGGGTTGAATATTGACGCTTGAGGTCTGAGGATTGAGGATTGAGGATTGAGAATTGAGGATTGTGGATTGAGGATTGAGGATTGAGGATTGAGGATTGAGGATTGAGGATTGAGGACTGAGGATTGAAGATTGAGGATTGAGGATTGAGGATTAAAGGTTGAGCATTGAGGATTGAAGATTGAGTATTGATGATTGAGGATTGAGGATGGAGGATTGAGGATTGAGGACTGAATATTGAAGATTGAGGATTGATGATTGAGGATTGAGTATTGAGGATTGAGGATTGAGTATTGGGGATTGCGGATTGAACATTGAGGATTGAGGATTGAGGATTGGGGATTGGGGATTGTGGATTGAGGATTGAGTATTGTAGATTGAGGATTGGAGATTGAGGATTGAGGATTGAGGATTGAGGATTGAGGATTGACAATTGAAGATTGTGGATTGGGGACTGAGAGTTGATGGTTGAGTGATGAGAATTGATGTTTGTGGATAGAGATATGAAGATTGCAGATTGAGTATTGCGTATGGAAAACTCTGGACTGCGGATACTCTAGTGAGGATGGAGGATTGACAACCGATTGTTGAGGACTGAGGGCTGAAGATTGAGGATTCAGGATTGAGGATTCAGGACTGTGGTTTGAGGACTGTGGATTGATGATTGAGGATTGGGGATTGAGGATTGACGATCGAGGATTGAAGATTGAGGATTGGGTATTGAGGATTGAAGAATGAGGACTGAGGATTGAAGATTGAGGACTGAGGATTGAAGATTGAGTATTGAGGATTGAAGATTGAGGATTGAGGATTGAGGATTGAGGATTGAGGATTGAGGATTGAGGATTGAAGATTGAGTATTGAGGATTGAAGATTGAGGATTGAGGATTGAGGATTGAGGATTGAGGATTGAGGATTGAGGATTGAGGATTGAGGATTGAAGATTGAAGATTGAGGATTCAGGATTAAAGGTTGAGCATTGAGGATTGAAGATTGAGGATTGATGATTGAGGATTGAGGATTGAGGATTGAGGATTGAGGATTGAGTATTGAAGATTGAGGATTGATGATTGAGGATGGAGGATTGAGGATTGAGGATTGAGTATTGGGGATTGAGGATTGAAGATTGAGGATTTGTTGTTGAGGATTGAAGAATGAGGATAGAGGATTGAGGATTGATGATTGAGAATTGAGGATTGAAGATTGAGTATTGAGGATTAATGATTGAGGATTGAGGATTGGGGATTGAGGATTGAGGATTGAGGATTGACAACTGATTGTTGAGAACTGAGGGCTGAAAATTGAGGATTCAGGATAGAGGATTCAGAATTGAGGTTTGAGGACTGAGGATTGAGGATTGAGGATTAAAGATTGAATATTGATGATCGAAGATTGAGGATAGAGGATTGAGTGTTGTGTATTGAGGACGAGGACTGAGGGTTGGGTATTGATGTCTGAGGTCTGAGGATTGAGGATTGAGGATTGAGAATAGAGGATTGAGGATTGAGGAATGAAGATTGAGGATTTGGTGTTGAGGATTGAAGAATCAGGATTGAGGATTGAGGATTGAGGATTGAGGATTGAAGATTGAGTATTGAGGATTGAAGATTGAGGATCGAGGATTGAGGATTGAGGATTGAGGATTGAGGATTGAGGATTGAAGATTGAGTATTGATGATTGAATATTGAGGATTGAGGATTTATGACTGAGTATTGAGGATTGAAGATTGAGGATTCAGGATTGAGGATTGAGGATTGAGGAATGAGGATTGAGGATTGAGGGTTGTGGATTGGGGACCAGGACTGAGTGTTGAATATTGATGTTTGAGGTCTGAGGATTGAGGATTGAGGATTGAGAATAGATGATTGAGGATTGAGGATTGAAGATTGAGGATTGGGTATTGAGGATTGAAGAATAAGGATTGAGGATTGAGGATTGAGGCCTGAGGATTGAAAATTGAGAACTGAGGGTGAGGACTGAGGGCTGAGGGTTGAGGTTTGAGGAATGAGGACTAACGATTGAGGATTGAGGATTGAAGATTGAGTGTTGAGGATTGAAGATTGTCGATTGAGGATTGAGGGTTGAGGATTGAGGATTGAAGATTGAGGATTGGGGACTGAGTGTTGAGGGCTGAGTGATGAGAATTGATGTTTGTGGATAGAGATTTGAAGATTGCAGATTGAGTATTGCGTATGGAAAACTCTGAACTGAGGATATTCTATTGAGGATTGAGGATTGACAACTGATTGTTGAGGACTGAGGGCTGAAGATTGAGGATTCAGTATTGAGGATTCAGGATTGTGGTTTGAGGACAGAGGATTGAGGATTGAGGTTTGAGGATTGAGGATTGAGGATAGAGGATTGAGGATTGAGGATTGAAGATTGAGTATTGAGGATTGAAGATTGAGGATTGAGGATTGAACATTGAGTATTGAGGATTGAGGATTGAGGATTGAGGATTGAGGATTGAAGATTGAATATTGATGATTGAAGGTTGAGGATTGAGGATTGAGGGTTATGGATTCAGGACGAGGACTGAGGGTTTAGTATTGATGCTTGAGGTCTGAGGATTGCGTATTGAGGATTGAGAATTGAGGATTGAGGATTGAAGATTGAGTATTGAGGATTGAAGGTTGGGAATTGAGGATTGAGGATTGAGGATTGACGATTGAAGATTGAGGATTGGGGACTGAGAGTTGATGGTTGAGTGATGAGAATTGATGTTTGTGGATAGAGATATGAAGGTTGCAGATTGAGTATTGCGTATGGAAAACTCTGAACTGAGGATAATCTAGTGAGGATTGAGGATTGACAACTGATTGTTGAGGACTGAGGGCTGAAGATTGAGGATTCAGGATTGCGGATTCAGGACTGTGGTATGAGGACTGTGGATTGAGGATTGAGGATTGGGGATGATGATTGAGGATCGAGGATTGAAGATTGAAGATTGGGTATTGAGGATTGAACATTGAGTATTGAGGATTGAGGATTGAGGATTGAGGATTGAGGATTGAGGATTGAAGATTGAATATTGATGATTGAAGGTTGAGGATTGAGGATTGAGGGTTATGGATTCAGGACGAGGACTGAGGGTTGAGTATTGATGTTTGAGGTCTGGGGATTGAGGATAGAGGATTGAGAATTGAGGATTGAGGATTGAGGATTGAAGATTGAGGATTGGGTATTGAGGATTGAAGAATGAGGACTGAGGATTGAGGATTCAGGATTGAGGATTGAAGATTGAGTATTGAGGATTGAAGATTGAGGATTGAGGATTGAGGATTGAGGATTGAGGATTGAAGATTGAGGATTGATGATTGAGGATTGAGGATTGAAGATTGAGTATTGAGGATTGAAGATTGAGGATTGAGGATTGAGGATTGAGGATTGAGGATTGAGGATTGATGTTTGAGGTCTGAGGATTGAGGATAGAGGATTGAGAATTGAGGATTGAGGATTGAGGATTGAGGATTGAGGATTTAAGATTGAGGATTGGGTATTGAGGATTGAACATTGAGGATTGAGGGTTGAGGATTGAGAATTGAGGACTGAAGATTGAATATTGATGATTGAAGATTGAGGATTGGGGATTGAGTGATGTGGATTGGGGACCAGGACTGAGGGTTGAATATTGACGTTTGAGGTCTGAGGATTGAGGATTGAGGATTGAGAATTGAGGATTGAGGATTGAGGATTGAGGATTGAAGATTGAGGATTGGGTATTGAAGATTGAAGAATGAGGATTGAGGATTGAGGATTGAGGCCTGAGGATTGAGAATTGAGAACTGAGGATGAGGACTGAGGGCTGAGGGTTGAGGTTTGAGGAATGAGGATTGGGGGTTGAGGATTGAGGATTGAGGACTGAGGATTGAGGATTGAGTACTGAAGATTGAGTATTGATGACTGAGGATTGAGGATTGAGGATTGTGGATTGAGGGTTGAGGATTGAGGATTGAAGATTGAGTATTGAGGATTGAAGATTGAGGATTGAGTATTGAGGATCGAGGATTGAGCATGAGGGCTGAGGGTTGAGGATTGAGGTTTGAGGATTGAGGACTGAGGATTGAGGATTGATGATTGAGTATTGAGGATTGAAGATTGAGGATTGAGGATTGAGGATTGAGGATTGAGGATTGAGGATTGAGGATTGAGGATTGAAAATTGAGGACTGGGGACTGAGTGTTGAGGGTTGAGTGATGAGAATTGGTGTTTGTGGATAGAGATTTAAAGATTGCAGATTGAGTATTGAGTATTGAAAACTGTGAATAGATGATATTCTATTGAGGATTGAGAATTGACAACTGATTGTTGAGGACTGAGGTCTGAAGATTGAGGATTCAGGATTGAGGATTCAGAATTGAGGTTTGAGGACTGATGATTGAGGATTGATGATTGAGGATTGAGGATTGAGGATTGAGGATTGAAGATTCAGTATTGAGGATTGAAGATTGAGGATTGAGTTTTGAGGATCGAGGATTGAGGATTGAGGATTCAGGATTGAGGATTCAGGATTGAGGATTCAGGATTGTGGTTCGAGGACAGAGGATTGAGGCTTGAGGATTGAGGATTGAGGATTGAGGATTGAGGATTGAGGATTGAGGATTGAAGATTGAACATTGAGGATTGAGGATTGAGGATTGAGGATTGAGTATTGGGGATTGCGGATTGAACATTGAGGATTGAGGATTGAGGATTGAGAACTGAAGATTGAATATTGATGATTGAAGATTGATGATTAAGGATTGAGAGTTGTGGATTGAGGACGAGGACTGAGGGTTGAGTATTGATGTCTGAGGTCTGAGGATTGAGGATTGAGGGTTGAGAATTGAGGATTGAGGATTGAGGATTGGGGATTGAGGATTGACGATCGAGGATTGAAGATTGAAGATTGGGTATTGAGGATTGAACATTGAGTATTGAGGATTGAGGATTGAGGATTGAGGACTGAAGATTGAATATTGATGATTGAAGATTGAGGATTGGGGATTGAGGGATGTGGATTGGGGACCAGGACTGAGGGTTGAATATTGACGTTTGAGGTCTGAGGATTGAGGATTGAGGATTGAGAATTGAGGATTGTGGATTGAGGATTGACGATTGAAGATTGAGGATTGGGGACTGAGAGTTGATGGTTGAGTGATGAGAATTGATGTTTGTGGATAGAGATATGAAGATTGCAGATTGAGTATTGCGTATGGAAAACTCTGGACTGAGGATACTCTAGTGAGGATGGAGGATTGACAACCGATTGTTGAGGACTGAGGGCTGAAGATTGAGGATTCAGGATTGAGGATTCAGGACTGTGGTTTGAGGACTGTGGATTGATGATTGAGGATTGGGGATTAAGGATTGACGATCGAGGATTCAAGATTGAGGGTTGGGTATTGAGGATTGAAGAATGAGGACTGAGGATTGAGGATTGAGGATTGAGGATTGAGGATTGAGGATTGAGGATTGAAGATTGAGGATTGAGGATTGAGGATTGAGGATTGAAGATTGAGTATTGAGGGCTGAAGATTGAGGATTGAGGATTGAGGATTGAGGATTGAGGATTGAGGATTGACGATTGAAGATTGAGGATTGGGGACTGAGAGTTGATGGTTGAGTGATGAGAATTGATGTTTGTGGATAAAGATATGAAGGTTGCAGATTGAGTATTGCGTATGGAAAACTCTGAACTGAGGATAATCTAGTGAGGATTGAGGATTGACAACTGATTGTTGAGGACTGAGGGCTGAAGATTGAGGATTCAGGATTGCGGATTCAGGACTGTGGTATGAGGACTGTGGATTGAGGATTGAGGATTGGGGATGATGATTGAGGGTCGAGGATTGAAGATTGAAGATTGGGTATTGAGGATTGAACATTGAGTATTGAGGATTGAGGATTGAGGATTGAGGATTGAGGATTGAGGATTGAAGATTGAATATTGATGATTGAAGGTTGAGGATTGAGGATTGAGGGTTATGGATTCAGGACGAGGACTGAGGGTTGAGTATTGATGTTTGAGGTCTGGGGATTGAGGATAGAGGATTGAGAATTGAGGATTGAGGATTGAGGATTGAAGATTGAGGATTGGGTATTGAGGATTGAAGAATGAGGACTGAGGATTGAGGATTCAGGATTGAGGATTGAAGATTGAGTATTGAGGATTGAAGATTGAGGATTGAGGATTGAGGATTGAGGATTGAGGATTGAAGATTGAGGATTGATGATTGAGGATTGAGGATTGAAGATTGAGTATTGAGGATTGGAGATTGAGGATTGAGGATTGAGGATTGAGGATTGAGGATTGAGGATTGAGGATTGAGGATTGATGTTTAAGGTCTGAGGATTGAGGATAGAGGATTGAGAATTGAGGATTGAGGATTGAGGATTGAGGATTGAGGATTTAAGATTGAGGATTGGGTATTGAGGATTGAACATTGAGGATTGAGGATTGAGGATTGAGAATTGAGGACTGAAGATTGAATATTGATGATTGAAGATTGAGGATTGGGGATTGAGGGATGTGGATTGGGGACCAGGACTGAGGGTTGAATATTGACGTTTGAGGTCTGAGGATTGAGGATTGAGGATTGAGAATTGAGGATTGAGGATTGAGGATTGAAGATTGAGGATTGGGTATTGAAGATTGAAGAATGAGGATTGAGGATTGAGGATTGAGGCCTGAGGATTGAGAATTGAGAACTGAGGATGAGGACTGAGGGCTGAGGGTTGAGGTTTGAGGAATGAGGATTGGGGGTTGAGGATTGAGGATTGAGGACTGAGGATTGAGGATTGAGTACTGAAGATTGAGTATTGATGACTGAGGATTGAGGATTGAGGATTGTGGATTGAGGGTTGAGGATTGAGGATTGAAGATTGAGTATTGAGGATTGAAGATTGAGGATTGAGTATTGAGGATCGAGGATTGAGCATGAGGGCTGAGGGTTGAGGATTGAGGTTTGAGGATTGAGGACTGAGGATTGAGGATTGATGATTGAGTATTGAGGATTGAAGATTGAGGATTGAGGATTGAGGATTGAGGATTGAGGATTGAGGATTGAGGATTGAAAATTGAGGACTGGGGACTGAGTGTTGAGGGTTGAGTGATGAGAATTGGTGTTTGTGGATAGAGATTTAAAGATTGCAGATTGAGTATTGAGTATTGAAAACTGTGAATTGATGATATTCTATTGAGGATTGAGAATTGACAACTGATTGTTGAGGACTGAGGTCTGAAGATTGAGAATTCAGGATTGAGGATTCAGAATTGAGGTTTGAGGACTGATGATTGAGGATTGATGATTGAGGATTGAGGATTGAGGATTGAGGATTGAAGATTCAGTATTGAGGATTGAAGATTGAGGATTGAGTTTTGAGGATCGAGGATTGAGGATTGAGGATTCAGGATTGAGGATTCAGGATTGAGGATTCAGGATTGTGGTTCGAGGACAGAGGATTGAGGCTTGAGGATTGAGGATTGAGGATTGAGGATTGAGGATTGAGGATTGAAGATTGAGGATTGGGTATTGAGGATTGAAGAATGAGGACTGTGGATTGAGGATTGAGGTTTGAGGATTGAAGATTGAGTATTGAGGATTGAAGACTGAGGATTGAGGATTGAGGATTGAGGATTGAGGATTGAGGATTGAGGATTGATGATTGGGGATTGAGGATTGAAGATTGAGTATTGAGGATTGAAGATTGAGGATTGAGGATTGACGATTGAGGATTGAGGATTGAGGATTGAGGATTGATGTTTGAGGTCTGAGGATTGAGGATAGAGGATTGAGGGTTGAGGGTTGAGGATTGAGGATTGAGGATTCAGGTTTGAGGATTCAGGATTGAGGATTCAGGATTGTGGTTCGAGGACAGAGGATTGATGCTTGAGGATTGAGTATTGAGGATTGAGGATTGAGGATTGAGGATTGAGGATTGAGGATTTAAGATTCAGGATTGGGTATTGAGGATTGAACAATGAGGATTGAGGATTGAGGGTTGAGGATTGAGGACTGAAGATTGAATATTGATGATTGAAGATTGAGGATTGGGGATTGAGGGATGTGGATTGGGGACCAGGACTGAGGGTTGAATATTGACGTTTGAGGTCTGAGGATTGAGGATTGAGGATTGAGAATTGAGGATTGTGGATTGAGGATTGAGGATTGAGGATTGAGGATTGAGGATTGAGGACTGAGGATTGAAGATTGAGGATGGAGGATTGAGGATTAAAGGTTGAGCATTGAGGATTGAAGATTGAGTATTGATGATTGAGGATTGAGGATTGAGGATTGAGGATTGAGGACTGAATATTGAAGATTGAGGATTGATGATTGAGGATTGAGTATTGAGGATTGAGGATTGAGTATTGGGGATTGCGGATTGAACATTGAGGATTGAGGATTGAGGATTGAGGATTGAGGATTGTGGATTGAGGATTGAGTATTGTAGATTGAGGATTGGAGATTGAGGATTGAGGATTGAGGATTGAGGATTGAGGATTGACGATTGAAGATTGAGGATTGGGGACTGAGAGTTGATGGTTGAGTGATGAGAATTGATGTTTGTGGATAGAGATATGAAGATTGCAGATTGAGTATTGCGTATGGAAAATTCTGGACTGAGGATACTCTAGTGAGGATGGAGGATTGACAACCGATTGTTGAGGACTGAGGGCTGAAGATTGAGGATTCAGGATTGAGGATTCAGGACTGTGGTTTGAGGACTGTGGATTGATGATTGAGGATTGGGGATTGAGGATTGACGATCGAGGATTCAAGATTGAGGATTGGGTATTGAGGATTGAAGAATGAGGACTGAGGATTGAGGATTGAGGATTGAGGATTGAAGATTGAGTATTGAGGATTGAAGATTGAGGATTGAGGATTGAGGATTGAGGATTGAGGATTGAGGATTGAGGATTGAAGATTGAGTATTGAGGATTGAAGATTGAGGATTGAGGATTGAGGATTGAGGATTGAGGATTGAGGATTGAGGATTGAGTATTGAAGATTGAGGATTGATGATTGAGGATGGAGGATTGAGGATTGAGGATTGAGTGTTGGGGATTGAGGATTGAAGAATGAGGATTTGTTGTTGAGGATTGAAGAATGAGGATTGAGGATTGAGGATTGAGGATTGAGGATTGAGGATTGAAGATTGAGTATTGAGGATTAAAGATTGAGGATTGAGGATTGGGGATTGAGGATTGAGGATTGAGGATTGACAACTGATTGTTGAGAACTGAGGGCTGAAGATTGAGGATTCAGGATAGAGGATTCAGAATTGAGGTTTGAGGACTGAGGATTGAGGATTGAGGATTAAAGATTGAATATTGATGATCGAAGATTGAGGATAGAGGATTGAGGGTTGTGTATTGAGGACGAGGACTGAGGGTTGAGTATTGATGTCTGAGGTCTGAGGATTGAGGATTGAGGATTGAGAATAGAGGATTGAGGATTGAGGAATGAAGATTGAGGATTTGGTGTTGAGGATTGAAGAATCAGGATTGAGGATTGAGGATTGAGGATTGAGGATTGAGGATTGAGGATTGAAGATTGAGTATTGAGGATTGAAGATTGAGGATCGAGGATTGAGGATTGAGGATTGAGGATTGAGGATTGAGGATTGAAGATTGAGTATTGATGATTGAATATTGAGGATTGAGGATTGATGACTGAGTATTGAGGATTGAAGATTGAGGATTCAGGATTGAGGATTGAGGATTGAGGAATGAGGATTGAGGATTGAGGGTTGTGGATTGGGGACCAGGACTGAGTGTTGAATATTGATGTTTGAGGTCTGTGGATTGAGGATTGAGGATTGAGAATACATGATTGAGGATTGAGGATTGAAGATTGAGGATTGGGTATTGAGGATTGAAGAATAAGGATTGAGGATTGAGGATTGAGGCCTGAGGATTGAAAATTGAGAACTGAGGGTGAGGACTGAGGGCTGAGGGTTGAGGTTTGAGGAATGAGGACTAACGATTGAGGATTGAGGATTGAAGATTGAGTGTTGAGGATTGAAGATTGTCGATTGAGGATTGAGGATTGAGGATTGAGGATTGAAGATTGAGGATTGGGGACTGAGTGTTGAGGGCTGAGTATTGAGAATTGATGTTTGTGGATAGAGATTTGAAGATTGCAGATTGAGTATTGCGTATGGAAAACTCTGAACTGAGGATATTCTATTGAGGATTGAGGATTGACAACTGATTGTTGAGGACTGAGGGCTGAAGATTGAGGATTCAGTATTGAGGATTCAGGATTGTGGTTTGAGGACAGAGGATTGAGGATTGAGGTTTGAGGATTGAGGATTGAGGATAGAGGATTGAAGATTGAGGATTGGGTATTGAGGATTGAACATTGAGTATTGAGGATTGAGGATTGAGGATTGAGGATTGAGGATTGAAGATTGAATATTGATGATTGAAGGTTGAGGATTGAGGGTTGAGGGTTATGGATTCAGGACGAGGACTGAGGGTTGAGTATTGATGTTTGAGGTCTGAGGATTGAGGATAGAGGATTGAGAATTGAGGATTGAGGATTGAGGATTGAAGATTGAGGATTGGGTATTGAGGATTGAAGAATGAGGACTGAGGATTGAGGATTGAGGATTGAGGATTGAAGATTGAGTATTGAGGATTGAAGATTGAGGATTGAGGATTGAGGATTGAGGATTGAGGATTGAAGATTGAGGATTGATGAATGAGGATTGAGGATTGAAGATTGAGTATTGAGGATTGAAGATTGAGGATTGAGGATTGAGGATTGAGGATTGAGGATTGAGGATTGAGGATTGAGGTTTTAGGATTGATGTTTGAGGTCTGAGGATTGAGGATAGATGATTGAGAATTGAGGATTGAGGATTGAGGATTGAGGATTGAGGATTGAGGATTCATGATTGAGGATTCAGGATTGAGGATTCAGGATTGTGGTTCGAGGACAGAGGAATGAGGCTTGAGTATTGAGAGATTGAGGATTGAGGATTGAGGATTGAGGATTGAGGATTTAATATTGAGGATTGGGTATTGAGGATTGAACATTGAGGATTGAGGATTGAGGATTGAGGATTGAGGATTGAGGATTAAGTATTGGGGATTGCGGATTGAACATTGAGGATTGAGGATTGAGGATTGAGAACTGAAGATTGAATATTGATGATTGAAGATTGATGATTGAAGATTGAGAGTCGTGTATTGAGGACGAGGACTGAGGGTTGAGTATTGATGTCTGAGGTCTGAGGATTGAGGATTGAGGATTGAGAATTGAGGATTGAGGATTGAGGACTGAAGATTGAGGATTGGGTATTGAGGATTGAAGAATGAGGATTGAGGATTGAGGATTGAGGATTGAGGATTGAAGATTGAGTATTGAGGATTGAAGATTGAGGATTGAGGACTGAGGATTGAGGATTGAGGATTGAGGATTGAGGATTGAGGATTGAGGATTGAAGATTGAGTATTGAGGATTGAAGATTGAGGATTTTGGATTGAGGATTGAGGATTGAGTATTGAAGATTGAGGATTGGTGATTGAGGACTGACGATTGAGGATTGAGTATTGAGGATTGAGAATTGAGGATTGAGGATTGAAGATTGAGTATTGAGGATTGAAGATTGGGAATTGAGGATTGAGGATTGATGATTGAAGATGAGGGCTGAGGGTTGAGGATTGAGGTTTGAGGACTGAGGATTGAGGATTGAGGATTGAGAGTTGAGGATTGAGGGTTGAGGATTGAAGATTGAGGATTGGGTGTTGATGATTGAAGAATGAGCATTGACGATTGAGGATTCAGGATTGAGGATTGAAGATTGAGGATCTAGGATTGAGGTTTGAGGATTGAAGATTGAGAGTCGTGGATTGAGGACGAGGACTGAGGGTTGAGTATTGATGTCTGAGGTCTGAGGATTGAGGATTGAGGATTGAGAATTGAGGATTGAGGATTGAGGACTGAAGATTGAGGATTGGGTATTGAGGATTGAAGAATGAGGATTGAGGATTGAGGATTGAGGATTGAGGATTGAAGACTGAGTATTGAGGATTGAAGATTGAGGATTGAGGACTGAGGATTGAGGATTGAGGATTGAGGATTGAGGATTGAGGATTGAGGATTGAAGATTGAGTATTGAGGATTGAAGATTGAGGATTTTGGATTGAGGATTGAGGATTGAGTATTGAAGATTGAGGATTGGGGATTGAGGACTGACGATTGAGGATTGAGTATTGAGGATTGAGAATTGAGGATTGAGGATTGAAGATTGAGTATTGAGGATTGAAGATTGGGAATTGAGGATTGAGGATTGAGGATTGAAGATGAGGGCTGAGGGTTGAGGATTGAGGTTTGAGGACTGAGGATTGAGGATTGAGGATTGAGAGTTGAGGATTGAGGGTTGAGGATTGAAGATTGAGGATTGGGTGTTGATGATTGAAGAATGAGCATTGACGATTGAGGATTGAGGATTGAGGATTGAAGATTGAATATAGATGACTGAAGGTTGAGGATTGAGGATTGAGGGTTATGGATTCAGGACGAGGACTGAGGGTTGAGTATTGATGTTTGAGGTCTGAGGATTGAGGATAGAGGATTGAGAATTGAGGATTGAGGATTGAGGATTGAAGATTGAGGATTGGGTATTGAGGATTGAAGAATGAGGACTGAGGATTGAGGATTGAGGATTGAGGATTGAGTATTGAGGATTGAAGATTGAGGATTGAGGATTGAGGATTGAGGATTGAGGATTGAGGATTGAGCATTGAGGATTGCGTATTGAGGATTGAACATTGAGGATTGAGGATTGAGGATTGAGGATTGAGGATTGAGGATTGAGTATTGGGGATTGCGGATTGAACATTGAGGATTGAGGATTGAGGATTGAGTACTGAAGATTGAGTATTGATGACTGAGGATTGAGGATTGAGGATTGTGTATTGAGGGTTGAGGATTGAGGATTGAAGATTGAGTATTGAGGATTGAAGATTGAGGATTGAGTATAGAGGATCGAGGATTGAGGATGAGGGCTGAGGGTTGAGGATTGAGGTTTGAGGATTGAGGACTGAGGATTGAGGATTGATGATTGAGTATTGAGGATTGAAGATTGAGGATTGAGGATTGAGGATTGAGGATTGAGTATTGAGGATTGAGGATTGAAGATTGAGGACTGGGGACTGTGTGTTGAGGGTTGAGTGATGAGAATTGGCGTTTGTGCATAGAGATTTAAAGATTGCAGATTGAGTATTGAGTATTGAAAACTGTGAATTGATGATATTCCATTGAGGATTGAGAATTGACAAGTGATTGTTGAGGACTGAGGTCTGAAGATTGATGATTCAGGATTGAGGATCCAGGATTGAGGTTTGAGGACTGAGGATTGAGGATAGAGGATTGAGGATAGAGGATTGAGGATTGAGTATTGAGGATTGAGGATTGAAGATTGAGGATTGGGTTTTGCGGACTGAACATTGAGGATTGAGGATTGAGGATTGAGGACAGAAGATTGAGTATTGATGATTGAAGATTGATGATTGAGGATTGAGGGTTATGGATTGAGGACGAGGACTGAGGGTTGAGTATTGATGTCTGAGGTCTGAGGATTGAGGATTGAGGATTGAGAATTGAGGATTGAGGATTGAGGACTGAAGATTGAGGATTGGGTATTGAGGATTGAAGAATGAGCATTGAGGATTGAGGATTGATGATTGAGGATTGAAGATTGAGGATTGAGGATTGAGGTTTGAGAATTGAAGATTGAGTATTGAGGATTGAAAATTCAGGATTGAGGATTGAGGATTGAGGATTGAGGATTGACGATTGAAGATTGAGGATTGGGTATTGAGGATTGAAGAATGAGGACTGAGGATTGAGGATTGAGGATTGAGGATTGAAGATTGAGTATTGAGGATTGAAGATTGGGGATTGAGGATTGGGTATTGAGGGTTGAACATTGAGGATTGAGGATTGAGAATTGAGGATTGAGGACTGAGGATTGAAGATTGAATATTGATGATTGAAGGTTGAGTATTGAGGATTGAGGGTTGTGGATTCAGGACGAGGACTGAGGGTTGAGTATTGATGTTTGAGGCCTGAGGATTGAGGATAGAGGATTGAGAATTGAGGATTGAGGATTGAGGATTGAAGATTGAGGATTGGGTATTGAGGATTGAAGAATGAGAACTGAGGATTGAGGATTGAGGATTGAGGATTGAAGATTGAGTATTGAGGATTGAAGATTGAGGATTGAGGATTGAGGATTGAGGATTGAGGATTGAGGATTGAGGATTGAGGATTGCGGATTGAAGATTGAGGATTGAGGATTGAGGATTAAACGTTCAGTATTGAGGATTGAAGATTGAGGATTGATGATTGAGGATTGAGGATTGAGGATTGAGGATTGAGGATTGAGTATTGAAGATTGAGGATTGATGATTGAGGATTGAGGATTGAGGATTGAGGATTGAGTATTGGCGATTGAGGATTGAAGATTGAGGATTGAGGATTGAGGATTAATGATTGAGTATTGAGGATTGAAGATTGAGAATTGAGGATTGAGGATTAAACATTGAGGACTGAGTGTTGAGGGTTGAGTGATGAGAATTGATGTTTGTGGATAGAGATTTGAAGATTGCAGATTGGTTGTTGAGTATTGAAAACTGTGAATTGAGGATATTCTATTGGGGATTGAGGATTGACAACTGATTCTTGAGGACTGAGGGCTGAAGATTGAGGATTCAGGATTGAGGATTCAGAATTGTGGTTTGAGGACTGAGGATTGAAGATTGAAGATTCAGTATTGGGGGTTGAGGATTGAGGATTGAGGATGGAGGATTGAGGATGAGGGCTGAGGGTTGAAGGTTGAGGTCTGAGGACTCAGGACTGAGGATTGAGGATTGAGAATTGAGGATCGAGGATTGAGGATTGAAGATTGAGGATGGGGTATTGAGGATTGAAGAATGAGGATGGAGGATGGGCGATTGAGGATTGAGGATTGAAGATTGAGTATTCAGGATTGGAAATTGACGATTGAGGATTGAGGATTGAGCATCGAGGATTGAGGATTGAGGATTGAGGATTGAAGATTGAGTATTGTGGATTGAAGATTGAGGATTGAGGATTGAGGATTGAGGATTGAGGATTGAGGATTGAGAATTGAAGATTGAGGATTGGGGACTGAGTGTTGAGGGTTGAGTGATGAGGATTGATGTTTGTGGATAGAGATTTGAAGATTGCAGATTGAGTATTGAGTATTGAAACCTCTGAATTGAGGATATTCTATTGAGGATTGAGGATTGACAACTGATTGTTGAGGACTGAGGGCTGAAGATTGAGGATTCAGTGTTGAGGATTCAGAATTGAGGTTTGAGGACAGAGGATTGAGGATTGATGATTGAGGATTGAGGATTGAGGATTGAGGATTGAAGATTCAGTATTGAGGATTGAAGATTGAGGATTGAGGTTTGAGGATTGAGGATTGAGTATTGAGGATTCAGGGTTGAGGATTCAGGATTGAGGATTCAGGATTGTGGTTCGAGGACAGAGGATTGAGGCTTGAGGATTGAGCATTGAGGATTGAGGATTGAGGATTGAGGATTGAGGATTGAGGATTGAACATTGAGGATTGAGGATTGAAGATTGAGTATTGAGGATTGAAGATTGAGGATTGAGGATTGACGATTGAGGATTGAGGATTGAGGATTGATGTTTGAGGTCTGAGGATTGGGGATAGAGGATTGAGAATTGAGGATTGAGGATTGAGGATTGAGGATTCAGGATTGAGGATTCAGGATTGAGGATTCAGGATTGTGGTTCGAGGACAGAGGACTGAGGCTTGAGGATTGAGGATTGAGGATTGAGGATTGAGGATTGAGGATTGAGGATTTAAGATTGAGGATTGGGTATTGAGGATTGAACAATGAGGATTGAGGATTGAGGATTGAGGATTGAGGATTGAGGATTGAAGATTGAATATTGATGATTGAAGGTTGAGGATTGAGGATTGAGGGTTGTGGATTAAGGACGAGGACTGAGGGTTGAGTATTAATGTTTGAGAACTGAGGATTGAGGATAGAGGATTGAGAATTGAGGATTGAGGATTGAGGATTGAGGATTGAGGAATGAAGATTGAGGATTGGGTATTGCGGATTGAATATTGAGGGTTGAGGATTGAGGATTGAGGATTCAGGATTGAGGATTCAGGATTCTGGTTCGAGGACAGAGGATTGAGGCTTCAGGATTGAGGATTGAGGATTGAGGATTGAGGATTGAGGATTGAGGATTTAAGATTGAGGATTGGGTATTGAGGATTGAACATTGAGGATTGAGGATTGAGGATTGAGGATTGAGGATTGAGTATTGGGGATTGCGGATTGAACATTGAGGATTGAGGATTGAGGATTGAGGACTGAAGATTGAATATTAATGATTGAAGATTGATGATTGACGATTGAGAGTTGTGGATTGAGGACGAGGACTGAGGGTTGAGTATTGATGTCTGAGGTCTGAGGATTGAGGATTGAGGATTGAGAATTGAGGATTGAGGATTGAGGACTGAAGATTGAGAATTGGGTATTGAGGATTGAAGAATGTGGATTGAGGATTGAGGATTGAGGATTGAGGATTGAAGATTGATTATTGAGGATTGAAGATTGAGGATTGAGGACTGAGGATTGAGGATTGAGGATTGAGGATTGAGGATTGAGGATTGAGGATTGAAGATTGAGTATTGAGGATTGAAGATTGAGTATTGAGGATTGAGGATTGAGGATTGAGGATTGAGGATTGAGGATTGAGGATTGAGGATTGAGGATTGAGGACTGAGGATTGAAGATTGAGGATTGAGGATTGAGGATTAAAGGTTGAGCATTGAGGATTGAAGATTGAGGATTGAAGATTGAGGATTGATGATTGAGGATTGGGGATTGCGGATTGAACATTGAGGATTGAGGATTGAGGATTGAGGATTGAGGATTGTGGATTGAGGATTGAGGATTGAGGATTGAGGATTGAGGATTGAAGATTGAATATTGATGATTGAAGGTTGAGGATTGAGGATTGAGGGTTGTGGATTAAGGACGAGGACTGAGGGTTGAGTATTAATGTTTGAGAACTGAGGATTGAGGATAGAGGATTGAGAATTGAGGATTGAGGATTGAGGATTGAGGATTGAGGATTGAAGATTGAGGATTGGGTATTGCGGATTGAATATTGAGGGTTGAGGATTGAGGATTGAGGATTCAGGATTGAGGATTCAGGATTGAGGATTCAGGATTCTGGTTCGAGGACAGAGGATTGAGGCTTTAGGATTGAGGATTGAGGATTGAGGATTGAGGATTTAAGATTGAGGATTGGGTATTGAGGATTGAACATTGAGGATTGAGGATTGAGGATTGAGGATTGAGTATTGGGGATTGCGGATTGAACATTGAGGATTGAGGATTGAGGATTGAGGATTGAGGATTGAAGATTGAGTATTGAGGATTGAAGATTGAGTATTGAGGATTGAAGATTGAGGATTGTGGATTGAGGATTGAGGATTGAGTAATGAAGACTGAGGATTGGGGATTGAGGATTGACGATTGAGGATTGCGTATTGAGGATTGAGAATTGAGGATTGAGGATTGAAGATTGAGTATTGAGGATTGAAGGTTGGGAATTGAGGATTGAGGATTGAGGATTGAAGATGAGGGCTGAGGGTTGAGGATTGAGGTTTGAGGTCTGAGGATTGAGGATTGAGGATTGAGAGTTGAGGATTGAGGGTTGAGGATTGACGATTGAGCATTGGGTATTGAGGATTGAAGAATGAGCATTGAGGATTGAGGATTGAGGATTGAGGATTGAAGATTGAAGATTGAGGATTGAGGTTTGAGGATTGAAGATTGAGTATTGAGGGCTGAAGATTGAGGATTGAGGATTGAGGATTGAGGATTGAGGATTGAGGATTGACGATTGAAGATTGAGGATTGGGGACTGAGAGTTGATGGTTGAGTGATGAGAATTGATGTTTGTGGATAGAGATATGAAGGTTGCAGATTGAGTATTGCGTATGGAAAACTCTGAACTGAGGATAATCTAGTGAGGATTGAGGATTGACAACTGATTGTTGAGGACTGAGGGCTGAAGATTGAGGATTCAGGATTGAGGATTCAGGACTGTGGTATGAGGACTGTGGATTGAGGATTGAGGATTGGGGATTGAAGATTGAGGATCGAGGATTGAAGATTGAAGATTGGGTATTGAGGATTGAACATTGAGTATTGAGGATTGAGGATTGAGGATTGAGGATTGAGGATTGAAGATTGAATATTGATGATTGAAGGTCGAGGATTGAGGATTGAGGGTTATGGATTCAGGACGAGGACTGAGGGTTGAGTATTGATGTTTGAGGTCTGAGGATTGAGGATAGAGGATTGAGAATTGAGGATTGAGGATTGAGGATTGAAGATTGAGGATTGGGTATTGAGGATTGAAGAATGAGGACTGAGGATTGAGGATTGAGGATTGAGGATTGAAGATTGAGTATTGAGGATTGAAGATTGAGGATTGAGGATTGAGGATTGAGGATTGAGGATTGAAGATTGAGGATTGATGATTGAGGATTGAGGATTGAAGATTGAGTATTGAGGATTGAAGAGTGAGGATTGAGGATTGAGGATTGAGGATTGAGGATTGAGGATTGAGGATTGATGTTTGAGGTCTGAGGATTGAGGATAGAGGATTGAGAATTGAGGATTGAGGATTGAGGATTGAGGATTGAGGATTTAAGATTGAGGATAGGGTATTGAGGATTGAACATTGAGGATTGAGGATTGAGGATTGAGGATTGAGGACTGAAGATTGAATATTGATGATTGAAGATTGAGGATTGGGGATTGAGGGATGTGGATTGGGGACCAGGACTGAGGGTTGAATATTGACGTTTGAGGTCTGAGGATTGAGGATTGAGGATTGAGAATTGAGGATTGAGGATTGAGGATTGAAGATTGAGGATTGGGTATTGAAGATTGAAGAATGAGGATTGAGGATTGAGGATTGAGGCCTGAGGATTGAGAATTGAGAACTGAGGATGAGGACTGAGGGCTGAGGGTTGAGGTTTGAGGAATGAGGATTGGGGGTTGAGGATTGAGGATTGAGGATTGAGGATTGAGGATTGAGTACTGAAGATTGAGTATTGATGACTGAGGATTGAGGATTGAGGATTGTGGATTGAGGGTTGAGGATTGAGGATTGAAGATTGAGTATTGAGGATTGAAGAGTGAGGATTGAGTATTGAGGATCGAGGATTGAGCATGAGGGCTGAGGGTTGAGGATTGAGGTTTGAGGGTTGAGGGCTGAGGATTGAGGATTGAGGATTCAGGTTTGAGGATTCAGGATTGAGGATTCAGGATTGTGGTTCGAGGACAGAGGATTGATGCTTGAGGATTGAGTATTGAGGATTGAGGATTGAGGATTGAGGATTGAGGATTGAGGATTTAAGATTGAGGATTGGGTATTGAGGATTGAACAATGAGGATTGAGGATTGAGGGTTGAGGATTGAGGACTGAGGATTGAAGATTGAGGATTGAGGATTGAGGATTAAAGGTTGAGCATTGAGGATTGAAGATTGAGTATTGATGATTGAGGATTGAGGATTGAGGATTGAGGATTGAGGACTGAATATTGAAGATTGAGGATTGATGATTGAGGATTGAGTATTGAGGATTGAGGATTGAGTATTGGGGATTGCGGATTGAACATTGAGGATTGAGGATTGAGGATTGAGGATTGAGGATTGTGGATTGAGGATTGAGTATTGTAGATTGAGGATTGGAGATTGAGGATTGAGGATTGAGGATTGAGGATTGAGGATTGACGATTGAAGATTGAGGATTGGGGTCTGAGAGTTGATGGTTGAGTGATGAGAATTGATGTTTGTGGATAGAGATATGAAGATTGCAGATTGAGTATTGCGTATGGAAAACTCTGGACTGAGGATACTCTTGTGAGGATGGAGGATTGACAACCGATTGTTGAGGACTGAGGGCTGAAGATTGAGGATTCAGGATTGAGGATTCAGGACTGTGGTTTGAGGACTGTGGATTGATGATTGAGGATTGGGGATTGAGGATTGACGATCGAGGATTCAAGATTGAGGATTGGGTATTGAGGATTGAAGAATGAGGACTGAGGATTGAGGATTGAGGATTGAGGATTGAAGATTGAGTATTGAGGATTGAAGATTGAGGATTGAGGATTGAGGATTGAGGATTGAGGATTGAGGATTGAAGATTGAGTATTGAGGATTGAAGATTGAGGATTGAGGATTGAGGATTGAGGATTGAGGATTGAGGATTGAGGATTGAGTATTGAAGATTGAGGATTGATGATTGAGGATGGAGGATTGAGGATTGAGGATTGAGTGTTGGGGATTGAGGATTGAAGATTGAGGATTTGTTGTTGAGGATTGAAGAATGAGGATTGAGGATTGAGGATTGAGGATTGAGGATTGAGGATTGAAGATTGAGTATTGAGGATTAAAGATTGAGGATTGAGGATTGGGGATTGAGGATTGAGGATTGAGGATTGACAACTGATTGTTGAGAACTGAGGGCTGAAGATTGAGGATTCAGGATAGAGGATTCAGAATTGAGGTTTGAGGACTGAGGATTGAGGATTGAGGATTAAAGATTGAATATTGATGATCGAAGATTGAGGATAGAGGATTGAGGGTTGTGTATTGAGGACGAGGACTGAGGGTTGAGTATTGATGTCTGAGGTCTGAGGATTGAGGATTGAGGATTGAGAATAGAGGATTGAGGATTGAGGAATGAAGATTGAGGATTTGGTGTTGAGGATTGAAGAATCAGGATTGAGGATTGAGGATTGAGGATTGAGGATTGAAGATTGAGTATTGAGGATTGAAGATTGAGGATCGAGGATTGAGGATTGAGGATTGAGGATTGAGGATTGAGGATTGAAGATTGAGTATTGATGATTGAATATTGAGGATTGAGGATTGATGACTGAGTATTGAGGATTGAACATTGAGGATTCAGGATTGAGGATTGAGGGTTGAGGAATGAGGATTGAGGATTGAGGGTTGTGGATTGGGGACCAGGACTGAGTGTTGAATATTGATGTTTGAGGTCTGAGGATTGAGGATTGAGGATTGAGAATAGATGATTGAGGATTGAGGATTGAAGATTGAGGATTGGGTATTGAGGATTGAAGAATAAGGATTGAGGATTGAGGATTGAGGCCTGAGGATTGAAAATTGAGAACTGAGGGTGAGGACTGAGGGCTGAGGGTTGAGGTTTGAGGAATGAGGACTAACGATTGAGGATTGAGGATTGAAGATTGAGTGTTGAGGATTGAAGATTGTCGATTGAGGATTGAGGATTGAGGATTGAGGATTGAAGATTGAGGATTGGGGACTGAGTGTTGAGGGCTGAGTGATGAGAATTGATGTTTGTGGATAGAGATTTGAAGATTGCAGATTGAGTATTGCGTATGGAAAACTCTGAACAGAGGATATTCTATTGAGGATTGAGGATTGACAACTGATTGTTGAGGACTGAGGGCTGAAGATTGAGGATTCAGTATTGAGGATTCAGGATTGTGGTTTGAGGACAGAGGATTGAGGATTGAGGTTTGAGGATTGAGGATTGAGGATAGAGGATTGAAGATTGAGGATTGGGTATTGAGGATTGAACATTGAGTATTGAGGATTGAGGATTGAGGATTGAGGATTGAGGATTGAAGATTGAATATTGATGATTGAAGGTTGAGGATTGAGGGTTGAGGGTTATGGATTCAGGACGAGGACTGAGGGTTGAGTACTGATGTTTGAGGTCTGAGGATTGAGGATAGAGGATTGAGAATTGAGGATTGAGGATTGAGGATTGAAGATTGAGGATTGGGTATTGAGGATTGAAGAATGAGGACTGAGGATTGAGGATTGAGGATTGAGGATTGAAGATTGAGTATTGAGGATTGAAGATTGAGGATTGAGGATTGAGGATTGAGGATTGAGGATTGAAGATTGAGGATTGATGAATGAGGATTGAGGATTGAAGATTGAGTATTGAGGATTGAAGATTGAGGATTGAGGATTGAGGATTGAGGATTGAGGATTGAGGATTGAGGATTGAGGATTGCGGATTGAAGATTCAGGATTGAGGATTGAGGATTAAACGTTCAGTATTGAGGATTGAAGATTGAGGATTGATGATTGAGGATTGAGGATTGAGGATTGAGGATTGAGGATTGAGTATTGGCGATTGAGGATTGAAGATTGAGGATTGAGGAGTGAGGATTAATGATTGAGTATTGAGGATTGAAGATTGAGAATTGAGGATTGAGGATTAAACATTGAGGACTGAGTGTTGAGGGTTGAGTGATGAGAATTGATGTTTGTGGATAGAGATTTGAAGATTGCAGATTGGTTGTTGAGTATTGAAAACTGTGAATTGAGGATATT